>NW_028145809.1:0-2500 GCF_977016875.1 Pavona decussata
AAAAGCTCACTTGATTTTGATTTTCAGTACGAATACAAACTGTGAAAGCATGGCCTATCGATCCTTTAGTCTTTAGGAGTTTTAAGCTAGAGGTGTCAGAAAAGTTACCACAGGGATAACTGGCTTGTGGCAGCCAAGCGTTCATAGCGACGTTGCTTTTTGATCCTTCGATGTCGGCTCTTCCTATCATTGCGAAGCAGAATTCGCCAAGTGATGGATTGTTCACCCACCAATAGGGAACGTGAGCTGGGTTTAGACCGTCGTGAGACAGGTTAGTTTTACCCTACTGATGAAGTGTTGTTGCAATAGTAATTCTGCTCAGTACGAGAGGAACCGCAGATTCAGACAATTGGCATTTGCACTTGCCTGAAAAGACAATGGTGCGAAGCTACCATCTGTTGGATTATGACTGAACGCCTCTAAGTCAGAATCCGTGCTAGAAAGCAACGATGATTACCTCCAGAGAACTTTAGGCGAACCAGAATAGAGGGTTTCGGCCCTCATGCGTCCCAAAGTGCCAAGGGGGACAAAAGCTCCCAAGGCACTGCCGCTAGCAAATTCTAACGTTTCTGGAGATAAATCCTTTGCAGACGACTTAAATAAAGAACGGGGTATTGTAAGTTGTAGAGTAGCCTTGTTGCTACGATCTTCTGAGATTAAGCCTTTGTTCTAAGATTTGTATCACATCTTTTTTTTGACAAGGTCAAAAGTCCTCCTCACACCATGAAATATTTTTTAAGTCAAAGGTCCTCCTCACACCACAAAATATTTTCAAAGTCAAAAGTCCTCCTCACACAATTTAATATTTTGTAACTGAAAGGTCCACCACAAAACCCAATTCTTTTCTAAGTGAAAAGTCCTCAAAATTTTTAGAAAAACTCTTAGAAAAATTGTTTGGTATGAGAAGGACCTCGACTTCGAAAATTCTGTGGTGTGGGGAGGTCTTTTGACCTACCAAAAAAATTGGTGGTGTGAGGAGGACCTCTGACTTAGAATTAGGGTTTGAAATGGGGTTAGGGTTAGGGTTAGGGTAAGTGTTAGGGTTAGGAAAAAGGTTTAAATGATATTTGGAGAGGTTTTTCGGGTGTTTAGAGGCTATTTATGCTATGTAACGAGTATTTGCTTATATACTTGCTTATATACTTAGGTCAACAATTTATAGCAAAAATGTGTTCCAGCCAAGTTCTTTTAGACGCTCTTTCGAATGGCAACATTCCCGATTGAAAATGGCGACCTACCAAAATCCGCACTTTGCTTCCCCGTCCATATAGAGGTGAGTATTTGACTTTGCTTCCGTCAGAGTCAAGGAAACACATTGAAAATGGAATCAGCATACAAGAAAACCTAGTTTGGGATAGGTTTTGTGCCTTCCGTGGTATTATAACCATAGAACTGCTCCTGAGGGGGGTAGGGTAGGCCCACCAAAAAGTGCACTTCTGGTTAGGTCGCTAATTTCTAAAATAAATGTGTCCCAACCAAGTTTTTTTGGACGCTCTTTCGAATGGCAACATTCCTGATTGAAAATGCCGACCTACCAAAATCCGCACTTTGCTTCCCCGTCCATATAGGGGTGAGTATTTGGCTTTGCTTTCGTCAGAGTCAAGGAAACACATTGAAAATGGAATCAGCATACAAGAAAACCTAGTTTGGGATAGGTTTTGTGCCTTCCGTGGTATTATAACCATAGAACTGCTCCTGAGGGGGGTAGGGTAGGCCCACCAAAAAGTGCACTTCTGGTTAGGTCGCTAATTTCTAAAATAAATGTGTCCCAACCAAGTTTTTTTGGACGCTCTTTCGAATGGCAACATTCCTGATTGAAAATGCCGACCTACCAAAATCCGCACTTTGCTTCCCCGTCCATATAGGGGTGAGTATTTGGCTTTGCCTTTGTCAGACTCAAGTAAAAGCATTTAAAATGGAGTCAGCATACAAGAAAACCTAGATTGGGATAGTTTTTCTGCCTACCGTGGGATCATAACCATAGAACTGCCCCTGAGGGAGGTAGGGTTAGGGTTAGCGTTAGGGTTAACGTTGGGGTTAGGATTGAAGACAGAAGATTGGTGATGTCAGGAGGACCTTCTTAAAACAAACAGAAATACACTTATTAGGGGACTAGGGCCAGTGGACTCAGAAATGTCTTTCGTAGCAGTCTCCTATAAGAGTATTTTTCTCTGATTTAGGTGACTCCTCCTCACACCACCATTTTTCTTAGTCGAAAGACCTCTTCACAGCACGACTTTCCTGATGGATTTCTATGTAACTGCTCGTGCTGAGAGGTGTGTCGAAAGTTGATCATGTTCCCGTAAAATCTGAGGTCTCCACTGTCTAGCGAGGTACTTACAGTGAATATAGTGAATTTTTCAAAAATTGGAGAATTCTGACTTTTGCGATGAATTTTAATGTAATTGGTCGTGCTGAGAGGCGTGTTAAAATTTGAACATGTTCCCGTAAAATCTGAGGTGAGAATTAGTGAGGTACTTACAGTGCGTATAGTGACAAA
>NW_028145810.1:0-101166 GCF_977016875.1 Pavona decussata
GGTGCATCTGGGGCAAGAGGAAGACCTGGTCATACCAAAGCAGCAGGTGATTCAAAATATCTGTTAGGCATCATACACGCGCACAAATGGCTTTTATCACGATCAAGTGGACTCTTTTCTGTTGAAGAGAGACCACGATATTTTACGATATTGTCGTCTCAAATTGTTTGTTTATGACTGATTGAAGATTTCCCGAGGTAATTTACTTGATTCTTGCGATGAGAAACAAACATTCAACAAATTGTTCACAAGAAGGGCAAAGTGGTTGACTGAAAACCCTAACTTTGAAAGGTAAGAGCCCAGTTATTTTATCGCAACAATCTCTATGACCAAAAACAACGATAAGAGTAACTTGAAGTTGTAGCCTGTTTTTCGTCTGCTCGCTCTGTTTGTTTACATTCAGCATTACCTGTTCAGACGCTTATCATGCAATCACAATTCGAGCGTGAAACCCTACCGGTTTCCTATATTTGCCAGTTTGGTCTAAGAAGAGAGAACTTGAAAAGTCTTTGCAAACATGCTGCATCGAAGCTTTTCGATGAAATTGACATTTTGAGCGAGAAAATGTCTTGTTTCACGGATAACTTTCTTGGTAACAAAAATTATTCGGATACATTTTTTAATTACTGATAATTAGTTTTTTTAGTATGTAAATAGAGGCGGTATAATTTTAGGAATCTTACACCCAGTTTAAAACCTATCTCAGATTTATCGTTGTATTCTGAGCTCAACTAATCGATTAAACATTTTTTTGCTACAAGAATAGATGAATCACGATAAAAAGAAACTACATTCAATTTTGAGACAGTATTACGACTTGATAATGACACCATGACATACGTACAGAATGTTTTCTCGTATATGGACTCTCTGCTTAATTCGCATCGTTAAGAAGTCCTTATATTGTCTCAAAATCTGCCGATTTGTTATGAGATTTGCTTGAAAGATTTGCTTCGATGCAGCATGTTTGCAAAGATTTTTCAAGTTCTCTTATCTTAGACGAAACTGGCAAATGTAGGATTGCGTGATAAGCGTCTGAACAGGTAAAGCTGAATGTAAACAAACAGAGCGAGCAGACGAAAAACAGTCTTCAACTTCAAGTTATTCTTATCGTTGTTTTTGGTCATAGAGATTGTTGCGATAAAATAACTGCGCTCTTACCTTTCAAAGTTAGAGTTTTAGTCAACCCCTTTGCCCTTCCTGTGAACAATTTGTTGAATGTTTGTTTCTCATCGCAAGAATCAAGTAAATTACCTCGGGAAATCTTCAATCAGTCATAAACAAACAATTTGAGACGACAATATCGTAAAATATCGTGGTCTCTCTTCAACAGAAAAGAGTCCACTGGATCGCGATAAAAGCCATTTGTGCGCGTGTATGATGCCTAACAGATATTTTGAATCACCTGCTGCTTTAGTATGACCAGGTCCTCCTCTTGCCCCAGATGCACCTGACCCCTTGTACTTTTCCTTCAACCATTCAGTCATATCATTCTCGCAGGATAATAAAGGAACCATTCCTGTTTCGTGCGGAGCCCATGCGGTGGCACCACACTGATCACTTACCCCTTCAAAGGAACAAAGTGCCATCGTGAAATTACCCTTGAATTTCTTACACCTGCATGATAAAACATAGCCGCGAAACGGAAGAAGAACGTAACCTCGGTCCAGTCCCCACTCTCTCCTATGTCCAAAATGGCGGGCCAGTTGATTTTGCATCGATCATCTCAATGCCCTGGCCTCGTTTGTTATTGTATTTAGCAACACAGGTTTTTTGTTTTACTATCGAGCTCTCCTAACTGTGCATTCCTTCTTGACAGATGGTTTCATTTACTCCGCTCTAGAGGACTCTGAAGTAACGGGTCACATCGGCACTGCTATAAACTGCAGCTCGTATATCTCTACGTAAGTTTATATATCTATGTATGCATGGCCATGCTCCTTTACTGGTGGGTATTTACAAGAACTGTTCAGGCTGTTAACAGACATAGATTATATGCTAACGAACGTTTTCGTCAAGCTAACTTTATCTTGTAATCATAATAAAAATCAGGCCTGACAAAATATAGAGACTTTCCATGCTTGGAGCAACGGAGAAGAATTATGACTTGGAACTGAATATTAATCAATTAAAAATTCAAGCATCGTTTAGAAAGATCGTTATATCGAGGTTAGGCCTTCGTCATTTGTGCTGTTTGATGGGTACTAGGTTTTCAAAGTACAAACTAAACCTTGTTTTGCTAAATCAGGGTATTTGTTGTGCTAATCAAAGGCCTTTAAGAGCAATTGTAAGGTAAGAATCAGAGTATTTCTAAACAATTAAACTGATTTGGCTTTAGCAATTCATTTTCACTGACCAAATACAGAATAAGGGCTTCATGTCAACAATTTGGTTTGTTTATGGCGTGAATTATGCTCAAAATTCCATTTTGCATGACCTTATAGAGGCATGGAGTGTTTGTGAAAAAAATTCAACAAACCGTGATAAGCCAAATTTTTCTCAACTGATTTTGATAGTTGGGTCACTAAAGTAAATAACGGTTTAGGTACGGATGTTATGCAAGAAGGCAGGTAGATACACTGATTTTTTGAAAAATGGCAATTTTGAGTTGTAATTTTGACATTAATTTTGGCTTAACTCTAGCCCCAGGCTCCTCTCTGTCCAATACCTTGAGGGCAAAGTCACATGCATGAAATGAAAGCTCTATTATAGTAATATTCATGGTCAAATTCATTTGGCAGCACAATTTACCAGTTGGGTTTTATGGCACTTTCAAAATGACCCCTGAAAGGCTGGATTTTTTGTGCTCAAAGGGCAAAAAATGAGACCCCCCCTGAAACTCTAAAACTTAAAGTCAGAGAAGTGAGCCAAATTGGCTTTTCAAATATCTCATGGCAACCAACTTCTGTGCCAAGTTTCAGCCAAATCGGTTGACCACAAGTTTTGGCCCCTGGAACACTTTCTCAGACAATGACACTTAAAATCGAAAAATAAGCCCTGGAAAAGTCCATCGGTCTTAGAGAAGCTAAGAGAGTCCACAAGAGATCTTCAACTAATCTTTGCTTCGCAAATGATATGAAGAATATAATCTTAGCCAATTCTACTTTACGGGCCCTTAATCACCTTTACATAGGAATTAAACCTTAGGTTTACTTCGGCTTTACAGCACATTAAGTAGGACGTCGTAAAGGCAGCACTTTACTTTACCTTTACGACTCGTTAACAGAGCTTTACGGACTTACGCTATTCTCGTAAAGTTGCGTAAAGTTCGGTTTACAGCTTTACGTAACCTTACGGCGCGTACTAAAGTTTAGTAAATCTGCATTTTGTTTGTATTGTACTGTATTTTTTTAAAAATAATTGTTGCTTAATTATTTTTAGAAATGTGTGGTTACCCCCAATTTTCGTTTTTGATTTCAACAGTTCTTGCTAAGATCCGCTTTCCCAGCAAGAAAAACAAATAGATAATGTTACTTAGACACGATAAATCCTTCAGTATACAATGACCAGAAATGATAACTAGACAAACTAACTGCAGCACGATAATGGACGGAAATGTGTAATCCTTTAGCCCGTGATTAAAAAATCACGAAAACTTATTTGTACCTCTTTTGATTCAGTGTAAAAAGGTAATGAGCTTTATGTACACGTCGAAACTCAATCGCAAATAAGAATGATTAAGAATGTATGACATGAGGTCATTACAAAAACTAGTAAAACCACTATTTAATACGAGGAATTTTTCTATAGTTGTCAGTTGTGAGTTAAAGTTCCTTCAAATGCCAGTTGTCAGTAAAATTGAAGAATACTTTCCCGTTTTCAGTAAACCATTGCTTCATCGAACCATGGATGCCCCGTGAAAATTGTAGAGAGCAAGCGAAACGTAAGAGTTCTCCTGGGGCAACAATAACATTACGAGTTTTGTTTAAACAAAAAAAACAAGCAATCAAACAAGTACAGGAGTTTTACTTACAGCCCCTTCAGCTGGGTATTGTTATCAAAAACTCCTTTGGGCAGTTCCTTTAGCTGGTTGTTATTCAAGTACCTACCAACAAATAACCATACCCTGATGGTGACTATCGTGTGACATATATTTGATATTTAGTTTAATGTGTAAGATACTATCGCTTATCGAGGGTTATCTTGGAAGAACAATGACCATCTTTTTGAAAGAATATGTTAGGTCCTTTTCTTGAAGATTTAAACTGAGGTTGCAAGATATTTCTAACTAAGATCCGCGGATAATGCAAATATTTATTCTTGATTGTGATCCTTATGTAGTTTCGGTAGCGTGGCTATTCCGCACCTGAACTAACAGAAAATATTTCAATTGCTTCGGTAAGGCAATAATATTCCATTTCATTTTTCGTTCTAAAGCATACTCCCAGTAAGTTGTCAACCTAACAGGGCGAAAGCTCTTGCCGACCCTGCTTAATCAGTCATGTCTTCGGTTTAATGTAACTGATAGCAGAGACACACGTATCCAAAAAAGAAAAATTAAGAGAAAATAAGAAACGGATATATAAATAACATAAGGTAACTACCAAAATGAACAAGAAGACTATTTAATATTGGAAGGTTTTCCAATAGCTGTTTTAAGTAGAAAGTTAAGGCTGTCTCAATTTTAGTTGTCAAAAAATTCTAAGCAACCTTTTCAGTTTTCGGTTACAAACATAGCACTCATCCTCAAGCAGGTTTGCTAGTTTTGAGACGTCTTATGCTAAATGCAGTAAGAACAAGCGTTAAAATTTAGGAAGAAAAACTGGTTTAATATACGATCTGAGCTCTCTCTCAAAATACTCGCGCGCCCATTGGTTAAAATCGATAACGTGTTTTTCATTACGTCACTACACCACATTCAGAAAATGGAGTGTTGGCGATAACTCATGGAAATCATGCGCTATCGCAAATGGCTTGGAGGTTTGCACAGGTTGGAGATGAGCAGATCCCTCAAAACATCAGTGACTCGATTCTAACGAACACCAAGAGACAAACAGCCTGGAGTGTTTCCACTTGTAAAAATAAAAAATAAAACAAAACGACTGAAATTTTGTCTGTGCTTTTCTGTAAAACTTATTTGTCGTTTGCGAAAAACAGGTGATTTCGCCATTCGGGCTTTCTGAAGCGTAAGCTTTTTAAAAAAAGAACCTAAAAAATCTGAATGAAACTATAGTAAAATTACTGTTTTTCTTTTCGCTACAATCTAGAATGGCTGCAACTGAGATAGGATTGATATAAAAATGAATATCAAAAAGTGTCAAAAATGGGTTTGAAAGAAACACAGACGTTTCGGGTATATAACCCTTCTTCAGAGTGGAGAAAACCGTTGAAATACGCTACCGGACACACACGCGCGCATATGACTAGTAGCGCGCGCATGCATTAAAAGTTGCAATTCAAATACAGCTAAAATTGACGTTAAGTCCATCTGACTGAACAGTTCCAAGTTGGAAAGTTAACCTCATTTCCTTACACCGTTCATTATTTTCAACTGAGACATCCGTCTTAAGAATTGGAGAACTTGAGTACAGAAATATTTTCCGAGCGACTGAGTAAGTCTTACCAAGAACTTAAACAAGATTAAAGAAAGGACTAGAGCCGTTCAGCTCATGCAGCAATAAGAGAGGAAATCAACAGTTACTTGACTTCAGAAACAGTTGGAAAGACATTTTCTATTCTAACTGATCCTATTTTCAAACCGGCAAACAAGTTCTGGAATGCGAAACTGAAAAAAATCAGGGAAAGTGGTACGTCTAAAGTCAAACATCATGCTAATATTTAGCCCGAGGACATACAAAAATGCTACGAAAGCAGTGTTTTCGCTGGCGATTCGCCTATTTCGTTACTAAGGGTGAATTGGTTTAATATAAACCTGCATTTAATCTGCCGAAGAGGTGGATACCAACGAATAAATGTTTTTGTTTTCAAGAAAGACGCAACTGAAGTTGAATATGTTGAAATGGCTTAGCAAGAAAAAACAAAAAAATCATCCTGGCTGGCTTAGGAAGGCTGTCAGCTCTCCCGTATATTCCGGGAGTATCCAGATTTTGAGCCGCATCTCCCGGTCTCCAGATGTAGGACTGTATTGTCCAGATTTTGAGCCGTTTCTTCTGGTCTCGAGATTTATGTCTATTTATGGTAGACTCGGTTTTCTGACACATCAATCTGAAATGTGTAGCGTTGTTTCCTGTAGTGTTCAATGTACGTCCCCCCCCACCTCTCCCCCCCTCCCCCCACATACACACACACACACACCCACTGAACCCTTGAATTTGGCCTTGCTGGGACGCCTTTGTAAGGCGCTTTGTTATTGCTGGCCGGGGAAGTCATATTCTCCATATTTGAAGACGTGTGAGGTTGACAGCCCTGGCTTAGTGACAAGGCCGACGAAGCGGACCCTCAAATGTTTTCTACTGGTGAAGCCAACTGTCCAGTTCAGTTCCTAAAAAAGTTAATTCAGGTTCTTAATCCAGGTGGAGAGGCACTGTTTCAGAGACCGAAAAGGAAATTATGTGCCTGCGATGAAATCTCAGCCTAAGAAGGCCTCGTGCAGTATTGAAAATTTCTCGTTCATTGTACAGCCAGCGCGTGCGTGTATTTGTAAACAAAACACTCACAACAGTCTCTAAGGCCCAATTCAGACGCCGAACTTTTCATGAGCCGAACCTAATACCTGGAATTAAGTACATGAAAAGTTCGGCGTCTGAATCAGTTGAGAATGGCTGTTTCAATTTGGAACGGCTCAGCCGTTCTTCCCGCCTGGCTCAGTCGGGAATTTCGGCTTTGGAACGACTTTGATTCAGACGCCGAACTTTTCATGAGCCGAACCTAATGCATAAACTATTATAACGTATTTCAAATTTAAAAAATTAAAAAAAAAAAAAAAAAAAAAACGCTAACATTTCGATTGGTTTTGCTTCAAGTAAATTAAGTTCGGCTAATTAAGTTCGGCGTCTGAATCAAAAGGCGGGATTTTCATGATTTAATTGGGCCGACCTTAATATGAATTAAGTTCGGCTCATGAAAAGTTCGGCGTCTGAACTGGGCCTAACCCATTTATACTAATTAATACTACCTGTATTTTCAAAATTATGGCATCCAAAATTCATATCTGTTTAAACAACTTAGTGATATATTTCATGGCTCATCAACTGCCCTTGGGTTTCTTTTAAATTTCTTACACAAGTCACTAGTGACCATAAGCGCCAAAAATCAGGCCTACGGAAGGTATTGATACAGTAATAGCCCGCATATAAGAACCTGGGTTTTAAGAACCTGTTAGGCTAAAATTTTCATTTTAAGCCCCCTCCATATAAGAACCTATTTAGGCTAAAATTTTAAGTTAGGTTCTTATCAGTGGGGTTGCTGTGAAAGTGTATAGGTAGAAACTGCTGAATTAAGATTATCATCTATTTAAAAGTAACTTGAGATAACTTTTTTTTCTTTCAAGCTTAAGTACCATGTTGTATGTCTATTTTGTTTGCCATTATACTGTATCATGAGATGATATTTATAATAGATATAGTATATTCAGATGAAATTCATATGAAGATATAAGAACCTATTTTAAGAACCTTGGTAGCCTAAATTTGCTTTAAGTACCATTTATATAAGAACCTATTCAAGCTAAATTGAAAAATTCAGGTTCTTATACGTAGGCTATTACTGTATTGCATAACGCGACAATATGCAGACCGCTTTCTTGGTCACTCTATGTTTGTGTCTTCCTCGTACGATAACCTATGACTTGTCACCTGCTACCTTGTCAACGGCAAGCTGTGACCCGTAACCGGTTTTTGCTACTTACATTTGACGGTTATGCTATTCGGCGCAAACCAAAACCTTGCATGTTTCAGCAAGTCTTCTCTTAGCATGGTAATTTCTTCTGATATCATGGCATATTGCCATATTTTAATTTGTTTGCTTATATCTCTCGCTCATTACCCGTAAAGGTATATTACTCAATATGCTCGCGAAGAAAACAAACCGAACGATGAATTAATTCCAGTTCAAACTTTGGCATTCATAAACTGATCATGTAATGAATTCTTGAAGAAAGTGTGAATAGTTGACAATTCAACACTTTCCTCCTGTCAAGTAGAACCGAGGAGAATTTATGACAAATTTGGCTAATAACAACTGCTAATTTTACAAAGAATTTACGGCTGGATGCCTGAAGAGAGTTGCAACAAATGCGTATATATTTTTTTAACGGCTAGACAGTTCAAAAGTGTAATTTCTCAAAATCTTCTTTATGCATCACGCTCAAGTTTTCAGGGAATTCTAAGATTGCAGTGTCATTGAAGTGGGGGGGGGGGGGGGTAAAACTTTTGTTTAAAAGATTGTTTTTTTTTTGGGGGGGGGGAGGGGAATTTTCATACACTCGATTTTTTTGAAAACCACTGCCCCCCCCCCCCCCCCCTCCCCCCCCATAGGACGTAATAAACGATCAGTCCCTAAGGCCGGTTCACATGATACCAGGTGTATCCCTGCGTAAATCGTACGTGTATTTTGACAGCCAATATATTTTAACTTTGATTGATATAAAGGCGGTTTGTACGAAAGAGTCTGCTCGATTTGACAAGAAAGCTGGTGCTCTGCAACATATTTCCTGAATCAGGACTCGTTTGGCTCTAACTCGTGTGTCAAAATACAGAGAATCTTCGGCTTCCGATACTGTCCGGCCTCAAAATTTGCCGACAGGACAAGAAGTCCATCTCTAGTATTTATACCTGCAAATTAACTACCATACAGATTCATCGGGTTGGATTATCCATCTCTGCTGTAAAATCACAAATTTTGACTTTAGCACACATTAACTCATTCACTTATTATATTACGCATTGATATTTGTGTTTTTAATCATGTTATGTGTCTGTAGCCTTCAAGAGACTTATTTTGAGTTTATTGGGTTCAATGGTCGAGTGTTCCAAATATTAGGTACGGTGCCTACTTTTGTTACTACGCATACGTTCTGCGCATCTTGAGCCACTCGGGTTTCCTATAGGTGATACATAACGAAACGAAATGTCGCTTAGACTGTGTTGCGCACTTGGTGGATAAAAATAGTGGTAAGTTGTATTCTAGCGCAAAATATAAAATAAAATACCAGACGTTTCGAGGCTGCTGCCTCTTCATCAGTGGTATGTTGCAACTGAATAAAACGCGCGCGTCATACGAAACAAATTTAAATTAAAACGAATTTAAATTGATACGTGATGTAACTTGTGTGCGCCAATTTGAGAGTCTTAAATAAAGTTAAAGTCATTATTGAGGCCAAATGGATGCAGAGTCCGGTGTTTAAATATGAGTTTGGCCTCAAAACGGCGTCTGTCCAAGGTGCTTTGGAAGCCTAAACGGATGCGGAAACAAGCATGTACTTAGTGGAGTGGCCAGGCAATGTAAAATGGCGTGCAACTGGGAGGTCCGTGTTAGCAGTTCTAGTTGAACGTAGATGTTCACGAAATCTGTCTCCCAGACGTCTACAGGTCTCGCCAATGTATAGTTTGTTAGAAGCCCGGTATTTGATGACATAGACTACGTTGTTGCTGGTACACGTGAATTTGTCGCTAATGGTTATACGTCCCCCAGCTGACTGTCTACAAATGCTGAGACGTTCGTATGAGTGCAAGTATTACACCGGGATCGGCCGCATGAAAATGTTCCACGGTCATCATCGACAACGGTCGTGTCATGAAGGGTACTCCTAACCAGGGAGTCACGCAGATTGCTATCGCGACGATAGGCAGATAAAATGTGCAAAGTTTGAAAAATCGCTGTGGTGTCCGGGTCCGTTTCGTAATAATTGGAGGTTGCGTGTAAGGATGCGTTTGACCAGTGTGTTGGTAACATGGTATGTCAACACCAGAGGGATGGTAGGTTGGTCAACGACTACATCCACAGGCTCAAAAATAATTGCTTCACGGGGTGTGACTGCCACGCGATTTCGAGCTTGTTGAATAATTTGTTGTGGATAGCCACGAGTAATAAGAAAAAAAACAGTCATTTTCTTACTCTTACTATCAAAATCCCCCTCGTCACTGCAGATGCGTACAGTCAATTTCTCCGCTTACGACGCAACTTAGCAAGTGCTCTTGCCATTTAAAAAGAAAATTAGGGTTAAACATGCATTTTTCAGAGATAACAAAGCATCAATTTGAAAAAAAAAACCGCCATACATTAACGAAATAGCAACTTTACTATTCCGTAAAGCTACCGTAATGCTGTGCTTTAAGTAACTTTACGTGACTTTCCAAAAATGTAAAGTTCAACTTTACGCAAGTTTACGGTGACCCGTAAGTCTTGATAATAGCACACTCCTTTACGGAACATTTACGTATTCTGTAAAGCTGAAGTAAAGATAAGATTTACACAGACTTACGCTTATTTACGTATCGTAAATCTGCCCTTTGCGAGGCTTTACATTGAGCCATTTGCCTCGGTAAAGGTTAAGTTTTACGGAAGTTTACTGTTCCGTAAAGCAGCTTAAGAACGAGATTTACGTTCCTTTATGCGTAATTAACAGACTGGTAAAGGTGGCCTTTTTGTAGCTTTACGTTAACACCGTAAATGCATTTTAAGGCTGAGACTTGACCAGTGTTTACTGTTCCAGAGAAGTTTTGTCTTCTTTCACGGACTGTCACAGCGGTATCAGCTAGGGCATTTTAGTTGTAACGGCATGGCATGACTGTTGTCAGTGGTTTAACTTCAAAAAGTTACACTCCTCTGGCAAGGGTGCAAGGAAAGGGCAAGTTGATCCTATTCCCAAACCATCAGTAAAAGGACACAAGTTTCATTTTTGTAAGTTTTTTATATTAATTACGCTTTCAAATACAATCAAAGCTAACAATAATTATGAATAAAAATCAGTCGAAGTACAAAAACCGATAAAAAGTGATACTGTACTAAGATATTGGAATTTAACAGCTCACAGAAGTGGAGGCTTCAACACACTTCTTAATCCAAAAAAATAAAATTCGTGGTGTTAAGGACACTTGACCCCTTTTGAGAATGGCATTATTTACAAGTAACGGTTAAATCTGACTTCTACATTCTATGAAAAATCCCACTGAGTTTGATCTTTAACTTTTTACTTAGGAACTCTTTGAGCTGTAACATAATCAAGAAAAGTCCTATCTATTCAATAGTATTTGTTCTCAAGCTATTCGCGAGGTATTAGAAACACTTTACTCCTTTTGTGAATGGTCCATTATTTACAAGTAACGGTTAAAACTGACTTCTAAATTCCATGAAAAATCTCACTAATTTTGATATTTTACTTTTTACTTGCGAACTCTTTGAACTGTAACATAATCAAGAAAAATCGTATCTATTCAATAGTATTAGTTCTCAAGGACTTAAAACTGATTTGACAAAATTCATAATTTTAATTTAAGAAGTTGAAATCTCACCTATTTGTATATTTCAAAATTAAAATAAAGCTTCTTTTAAAAGGGAAAAGAGGACTCTTTTCCATAATCATCTGGCCCATGTTATTGGAAAGAGCAGTAAATTTATTACAAATTATAATGCTTTAATAACCCCAATAACCACGTTATACACAGCAAAATACTGAGCATATTCACATAAAATGTTGAAACTAGCTGAATATTCAGTTTTCCGTCAAATGAAATAATCTCTCCCTTTAAACAACTTGGGCCAAACTTCTTCATTTGAAAAAAAGCAACCAAAACTTATTAACCCCTCCACTTCCAGGAGTGATCAACATGAAATTTCTCCTTACATTATGAATGTATTATCAACCAGAAAGGTGATGAATATAATGAAAATCATCAACTTGGTGATATTGTTTGATGTAACACCAAAGTCTGTGAACTTGAAAAAATATATATGACAGTCAGTGAGGAGAATTAATATTCAGATCATAGAAGTGAAAGGGTTAAGATCATGGAGGAATATGGATATAAAAACCCTATTGCTGCCTTGTACTGCGGGGAGTACTAAGATGGAGGGGATCTAAAACGCAATCCCCTCCCAGTGTCAGTGAGCGACTTGAAGAAACCACACCAGTGGAAGAGGCAGAAGAAGGAGAAATACGCGGGCTACACCCCTTCCTACTGGTGTTGTTCTCCGAACCTCCCACTCAACAAAATTGACTGGAACATTCCGACTGGGCATCTCCTCATGAAGCTCCCGAGGAACTAGGGATTGTCGTACCCTTTGTGATAAGCTATTCTCATGCACTGTATCCAGCGGTTTTTTTGCCTTGGTGAGGCGTGTTCTTTCCCAAGAGAGGTGCTTGACTTGGTAGCACACCAGTTCACGAGACTCAGAGTCAGACCCACTTTCATACGAGCTCTCATCGGAGCTGGTGTATTCTGGGGTTAAAACTCCCTGTACTACTTCCTTTGCTGTCCAGTCTACACACTCTAATGCCGGCAATTTGTGTTCAAGTTTCTGTGGAACAGTATAAAGGTAACCTTGTTATTCTCACATTAAAAAGTTAACATTCTAAATATTTTCTTTTAAATTATCATAAGGGTAACTTTTTTTGCATCGCTAAATAAATATAAAACTGACTTCATTGATCAGATGTGCATGACAGACAAGAAAACCATACAGGTAATACATCAATCTGCACATTCGTAAAATGTCAAAGATATCTTGCCATTCATGATTAACAACTTGTCGCTAAACATAGTAGTTATAAATACACACAACACAATCTTTGGCAGTAAATGGGACTAAAGACATTGGGTGCTCCCTAGCATAATGGAGGGTGGCAGCAACACACCCTGCAAATGGAGGCAATAAGGTTGGCAGCGACACACCCTAGTGATAATGAGTAACGCAACAAGGGTGGCAGCGACACACCCTAGAAATAACAAGTAAGGCAACAAGGGTGGCAGCAACACACCCTAGCAATGATAAGTAACGTAACAAGGGTGGCAGCGACACACCCTGCAAAGTATGGATGAGCCAGCGAGTGAGGTGCGTCCCCACCCGGGTGTAAGTGAAAGCTAAGGTGGGGCGAGAGCCCCACCCAGCCTGCAACATGCAAGGGAAGTGGCAGGTGTGCACCCAAGCCAACTATTAGTCCAGCTTTATTAAAATAGGGGGCAAAGGGGGTGGTGGGACAAAATACAGCACTAAGGCGAAGTAAACTTGATAAAAGTTATTGTGCAACGTGTACTCGCAAGGCAAACAATGAGGCACGCAATTCGGACCTAATGGATATAAGCATACCTTGGTATCGATTACATTTACTAACAATGTCCAGTTGTAATGAAGTACTGTTCAAAGACATAAAGGTCAGTTTATGTTCTGCTATGCAGAACAAGGCAGCTATATAATAAGTAAATTGTCACGCAAGGTCCCTGTTTGTGCGAGATGAGTGTAATAGATCTTTTAGTGGCGATGAAGTCGCTGATATGCACTAAGGACAAGGTTGTGTTAAGCTCCCATTAGTTAACTATATTTTACAGGTAAAATAACCACATATTCATACCTGTCAACCCCCGGAGTACAAAAATGTGGAGACGTCTAGAAATCTGTTATCTTTGTTCCGCGGACCCAGCAGAACCGTGCAATCAAGCCTACATTTAGGGCTTTAAAATTAGGCTCAAGTATTTCTGCGCTGTTGAAATTTACCCAATGATAACTGTAACACCTCTTTCAGACAGTGAAGTTTGCCCAAAGCTGGTATTTAGCAACATCCCTACATTTTACATACCGAGCTAATGTCAAAATTAAAAATGGTAAACAATATTATATTGTCTCTTTTTTGAGCAGATATAAAGATGCCAATTTCTGATGTTAACGAACGTTGTAACACTAGCACTTTTAATGATAGATCAGAGAATTTACTCTGCAGTGTATGTTGTAATGCTAATTAAGAGAAGCCATGAATTTCCCACTATGCATCAGCCTAAGTAAGGAAATTGGAGACCTCACAATGTAAGGGAAAAACTCTTGACCTTGTTGGGAACTGAACCCACAATGTCCAGATTTTATTATCATTGCTCTACTGATCAGCTATGAGGCCAAATGGGAGCAAGTTGTGGGTAATTATGGTGGAAATCAGGAGGTTATATGGGTTCGATTCCTTTCAGGGTCAAAGATAATTTTCCTTGCCTTGTTTGGTCGACTACCATTTCCTAGTTACTACAGCTTATACCCAGTGGGAAATTCATGGATTCCCTTAGCACTAGATACTCCACTGATATCATTTTTTTCTTAAAGCTACACTCAACATAGCATTCTTAACTAGACAGACAACAGTTTTATTTTGTGTTACAAATTAATCTCTTATTACAAATTACACTCTTATGCAAAAGAAATACATGATGGGTACAGGTATTTCGAAGTAAACTTACATCTCTTTTTTGTCCTAATGTCTCCTACAGGTTTGCTTGTGTTCCTCAGCTGTAGAGTTGATTCTTCTTGTCCTTGCATCAATGAGGGACAGTATTTAGTGTTTCAGCAAAAGGCATAAACAGAAAAGAATAAGTCCTTTACTATTTTTTAAAACACAGCAAAGTATTTGAGCTGAAATAAAAGAAATGAGCCAAGTACATTCACGCCCTTGCCCTTTGAAGCCTTGTTCGAAAATTAATTATTTCTGACAGAACTTAACAGCTAAATGTAGTTGGATGGTATATTCTCTCAGTGCATCTGTTATGTATGCATTGTTTCTTTCTTTTTTTTTTATGCAACTCTCATTTTAAACTTTTTGTTTCCATAGTTATTATCGGTTTTGTTTTTTCATACATTTTTTATGTAGCTCATATGGTTAAACATGTTGTTTGCTGTTCATTTTACAGAGGCTTGTAAGACCTATCACAGGTAATTACAGTGATCTAAGCTTTCCCACATGTGATACATTAAGTCTCTACACATGTAGAAAGAGACCCTATTGATTGGAGCAAACTCCCATGATAGAATTGCATTGAAACCTTCAAATCATTATTGTTTTAGAAGCACTGTACTGTAAGGAAAAAAACTTGCCTCTCAGTTGGGCAACAGACCATGGGCAGTGCTCTTTTCCACCATAATCACTGTCAATTGACTCTGCAATTTTCGTGAACACAGTGCGGTTTCCTTCACTTGCAGTCCTAGACATCCACAACAGAAAAGAAAGCAATCAAAACTTGACAAAGCTAAACAAATTATAGATCAGATCTTAACCTTATGATGGGATGATATTGTCTTCCAAAAGCCTCAAACTTACAGCTGCACTCAACATAGTGTCAGTTCCTGTACAATTTGTAGGACGTTCTTGATTTGTTAGAGCAGAAGAAGGCAGGGTAGAGTTTATGGGCTAAGGAAACAACACAATTGCCTGATCTGGGATGAGGCACTAGAATATATATTAGAAACTAATATATTGTGATCAAAAGTCCAAACAGCGTGGACCCTAAGAAATAGCAGCTACAAGTTGTACACATGCAGTCTAAGTTTGTGTCATTTTGAAAAAAATTTTTCTCATTTAATGTTCTAAAAATAACTTTTTTCTAAAGTTACCAAAACATCATGTAGTATGGCATAGTATCTTACCCTTCAACAAGGTCAAGTCCAGTAAAATCTCCATTTCCATTTTAGGCTTTGTACATTTTACGGAATTCATTCTAGAGTGTAAAAAAAGGCAGAAAGTAAAACAATGTGCATGCAAGCATTATGTCATGAAAAGTTTTGTTTGAAACAGGTATCCACAACAGCAACCAACAGCTCAAAGCCTATTGAGTAATATGATGTAGCTAAATTATCCAGATGAAGCATACGCTGTGTGCTGATATTATATCCTTGTCTTCATTGATTTTTATAACTGTTTACCAGAAAGGAATATTTGCCAACTTAAAAGATAAAATGTTATGTAGCACAGCACTGGTTATACATTTACCTGAGAAATCAGACAGATAATTAACTGTACAGTGTAAATCTTGGTGTGGAAAAGAAACCGCTTAATTTAATACTGAGCACTCCCCAGGAACAAAATGTAATTCAAATGGGGCAAAAAAAAAAAAAAACATTTGATTTGGAGGGATTTGAACCCACCAAGACTTTATTCTTTACCTTGTGTGGGCCTATTTCCATACTTGGGCAATCAACTCAGTGGGAAATTAAGTGTTTAGAACTTTTTTTTTCAGGGATAAAATACAGGGTTCTTCTTAAAATTTGTTTCCAAAATGTGCTGGAACAGATCACGAGTTGTTCTTTTCAAGAATTGAGTTGTTTTCATTCCTCTCGTCATTCTAGAATAAATTTATTTGGCAGCTGATTGAAGGTCTTACTGTATTTCATCATAATTTTTTAAACAAAAGATAGCTGTAAATAAATTTGAGTGCTAGCATTTCGAGAGTTTCTCCAAATTCCGGTTGCAAGGAAAACCAAAAGAATGGCTAATGCTTAAAACATCACGCTCAAATCTCTTTACCTTATCAATAATTTTGTAACTCTGTTGATGAAACCAAACATTTGTTTCCCCTCCCCACCAACACAGCACCACAGTTTCTTTACGGTGGGTCTAAAACCCAGGTCACAGGTTGCAGGCACAACGCTAACTCTAACCTTGGGTTAAATTAGGGTTTAGGGTTAGGGTTGTACCTGTAACCTGTTACCTGTGTTTTAGACCCCTCGGTTTCTTTAGAAACTTACCCCCTCACTTAAGGCGTGTTTGATTTACCCTAATCTCGCAAGATTTTCACTCAGCCCCATACAGAAATTATGTAAGCAATTTGCGACTCAAACTCTATTCATGCTCGTTCTTTGTATGAGAGGGTTAGTATGACAGTGCTGCATGCATAATAAATGTATGGGGCTGTGCGGAAATCTTTCACAAAATCGCTCTGAAATTAAGCTTATCATGTGTCAGGGAAAGTTTGCGGATACGTCTTCCCAAATTTACTTAGAAAGAGAAATCTAACAGATTTTCCGCTAATTCCGGAAAACATGTACGGTCAATCAAACCTTTAATAGTTACCAATTCAAAGTTTACGTAAACTGATGTTTATATGCATATGGAGTCGAATTCAAAACTACACTTCGCTCACCTTCAACATCAATGAGACATCAGCGATTTAAGACATGCGTTTCAGTCAAAATTTAAGTTTACTTTTAGCTTCAGTACTGGTTTTCATACTATAGCAATTGTACATACAGCCACAATCTTAATAATAGGTGAGAACATTTTTTGCATTTTGAAGCTTATAAGCGGCAAAATCTATCTTCGATCGATCCTGATTACCTCAAGACGAATACAAATAAAGCAAGATCTTACCCTGCATTTGCTTGGAACCTTTGCGGAATGGCTGGTGTTCCTTTTTCTTTTTCTAGATGCATCAGCGTTGTTCACCTTTTCACAAAGCTCATCTACTTTGTTGACCAGTTGTTCCAGTCTTCTGTTTACTTCATCTTCCTTATCTGCTCTCTCGGCAAACTGCGCGCGTAAACCTCTAGTTTCTTTTATGGTATCTTGCAACAGCAACACATACATGTAACTGTCCGAGAGCGAGACTTCTTGGCCGCGATTGATGGCAGACATGGTTTTCTACTGTAAAACAGCAACGACAGTGGCTAGTGCTGCGAAATCTCAAAACTCTCGCCACTTGCGAATGTAACAAACTTTTTGACAAGGGAAGCTTTCATAACAACACCATGTGATCATCCTTCTATTGTGTATCTCATGATGACGAGGCTGTTACCTCGGAAACAGCGCGGTGAAACTCGTTCCCAGTAGTAGAAGTAGAGTGCGTTTAGCTTAGTGAAAATTAAAAAACCGCGCAGAGCAGAATTCACCGATTCTTGATTTTGCAGTGGTTGTGGCTTCGATTCCGAACACGGGCTATTTCCTTTCCAGTGGAACAGGACAAAAGATGCGTGGAGTTTGTGCGGGATCTCAGCGGCGCTCTCAATCGTCTAGGCACAAGGAGAAACTTTTCTGTGAACATGGCAATGAAACTTTGTCGAAAAGCCAGTTTTTCAGGAATAAGCGATTGTATTTCAACGAGGCTTCTAAAACCTGGGGCGATGGACCAGCCAGAAGATCCATTTTCATCAGCATATTCGTCTGAAGATGAAACTATGACTGAACAAAACCCAGAAGGTACGCATGTCACGAACTTCTTGTTGTTGCTGAGCACTTGAGCTTGATAATTATCATAAATTCACGCATCGGTTTGTTATGAAAGAGCGACCTTAGGTGTGTTACGTACATTTTGGAAAGTACAGGCCTACGTGTTTGCTAACTGATTGATAAATTTAAACTGGCAAAATCTAAAATCTTTAACAAACAAACAAGCAGGTCACTGGTCCAAGCTCACTTTCTGATCAAATCAAGTGCATTGTGGGTAACCAGGGCATCTTAATGAGTGACTGTAAAAATAAGCACTTAGTTGGTGCATACATGTTGACAGAATCATCCACTGTTGGCACGGGCTGTTTTAAAAATGGCACGGATGGAATCTCATACGAAAATCTCAGTGATTCTCGCGAGACGAGATTCTCGTATTGAGAGACGCAACTCTTGTCTCATAAGAAACAAGACGAGACTGGTAACTTACTTTTGAGCGGTACTGTAATGGAAGACAGCTTGTACTCAGTATTAAGCACAACAACTATAACTTGTCAATGCTTACATGTTGCTTTTACCAAAAATAGAATAATCAACAAAAGCTTCTCATGCCAAAAATTTTCAAATAAACAATACTTATGCTTTTGGAAGTAGAACAATGAGCAATTTTATTGCGTACATGCAAACACACACATAATTTACGCAGACACTATTCAAGGGACTTGCTTGGGCTTAAAGTACAGTATGTGAGGCTAATTACAGCGGTTAAAGAATTTTGCCTCAAATCATCAGATCACTTACACTACAGTAAAAAAAGCACATCAACATATTTTGAAACAAAACAGAAAATTTCCATACTGTAGTGATTTACCAGGTCTTGTAAAATCTGTTTGAAGTCCGAGGCTTGGTTTCGATTTTTGAGCAGACTTTAGATTCTTTCAAGTCTGAATGCAAAATAGATTTTTGTTGCCTAGAAGACCTCCATGTCCTCTATTTTGGCAGGGATATGACTTTCCATTCTGAGTTCCACAGACATGTATCTCAATATTATTGTAATTAAATGAAAACATATTTGTTAAAAATTGAGAACTGATCCACAAGGTGTTCCATTTTATAATAAAATCGGTCTTCTGAAACCAAGAGAGAACCAATATCTGTTCTTTTTCTGATCCCAAACACATTCCCAAATTTAGCCACTCTGCAGACTTATGGGCATGGTGACATTAATGTGCTTCTGTACCGACTATTGTGAAAAACTGTTTCCAAAATTATTGAGACTGCTTTCAAAATTCATCTTATTTTGAAAACACTCATCGTTCTTTTGGGAATTTCCTTCTCATAAATAGTATTAAACCATCCAGCAGGTAATATCACTTTGAAAACCATTGCCTTTAAAGAACTCACTCTTGGTTTGAGCATATTTCTTTGGTCAAAAACCATGCTGAAGCTCATGTTTGGTTTCTATCCTTCCTGTGGCCATCTCATTCGTATCATTCCCTGAGAGACATTAACAAGGTGGCATCCACTTGCTATTGCAAATTAAAATTACCTCCTTTCGCTAATCCTAACAAGAAGGCTGGGATTATATTACATTTTGACTAGATAAGAAATGGGGGAGCAGGGATGGCACAGTGATGAGAGCACTTGCCTCCCATCAATGTGAACCGGGTTCGATTCCCGGACTCTACGTCATGTGGGTTAAGTTTGTTGTTGGTTCTCGTCCTCGCTTTAAGGGTTTTTTCCGGGTTCTCTGGTTTTCCACCCTCCACAAAAAGCAACATTTCCAAATTCCAATTCAATCTGGAATCTGAGGGCCACAGGTTTGTCAGTCGTCAGACTGTTTAGTGTCCCCCTCGTTAAACAAAGTTGATTTATGCCAAGGTTTAATTTTGTACTCTTTGTTTGACTGGTTTATCTTCAGAGTCTTCCAGTGCTGAGCATTCTGAAAGCAGTTCTGGTGTGCCTGATCACGAAACAAACTCTCCAAACATGGAATCACAAAAATTTGTAGAGGTTAGTTAATGTTAATTAAATGCTTGTTGATCACCAACTGAAATAGGCAAAAAAAAAAGTCTTCTTGAGAGTAGAGTTACATTGTACAAGAACTACAGTACCGCTTGAAACTATGGGACCATTTGCACGCGGTAAAACCTGGTCTTTGCCGAACGTGATTGCCGCGAATTCACCGCGGTGGGACGAAAACCGCAATCGCGGCAAAGACGAAAGCAACCGAAAGCCGCGGGGAATAAGACGCGGCAATGCCTCGGTAAAAATACAATAATGACTAATTACTATTGTCAGGGTATTGTCAAACATTATCTCACCTTTCATCCTAGAGAAGCCCTCAAACAAAAGAATTTGTAAAGACTCACCGAATTGGAAACCGAACGACCGATAACAATTCGTTTGGCAGTCACTGACGAAAGTTTCTTTTTCTGCATTTGGGACATGTTCAGTTTTTGTCACGCTACATGTACATGCAATAATCATAGAGCAAAAGACATAGTTTCAGTTTAATTCTTGCTGTTTACGCCACACAATCAAGAATGATATTCTATTCGTTTGATAAACCTCCTGATAACCCTTCCTACTGATGTAAAGTGCGCAACAAAGTTCAATCGAAATAGCGACGCTGAATTCAAAATATGCAATCGGATTTCAGTACGGACGCGGAGAAAAACAAAGTGAAAATCCCTCCAAATGTATTGCCAATGTAATCCGGATTCGAAAAACTAAAACTTCGTAATAGATTTGATTCGGTATCGAGTGTGAGCAATAAGATCGATTCACGTGGAGCAAACACAAACGCGGAAAATTACCGCAACGCTTAACATATTTCTATTAATATTTACTTTGGATAAAATGCAAACAGCAACTTTAGCAAAAGTGAAAAGCTCTTTCCGATGTTTTAAAACGTTGAGAGAAGTCGTCGTTTGGACGTAGGAAGGACCGTGCCATGATGAAAACACCGGGAAGATTTCAATCACGTGCTAGGCAACCAAATTCCTTCACGTGTATCAAGTTTCATTCCGCAACAACACAACGCGGAAAAAAAATTATAGTTAGTTAAGTTACGGCAATTCTTGGTAGGAAACCTGGACGCTTTGCAGTTTGTTATTCAGCCACAACGGGAGTAGTAGTGCCGTTTCACTTATGCCCAACTAGTTCCATTGTAATTCCTTCAAAAAGACCTGGAAGCGCTCTCTTCTTTCGTCGACTAGCATTCGAGCTTTCACTGACCTTTGCGTTGCTTCGCGTATCGAAAGGAATTGTGCGAGTGAAGTTTAATGAATTGTTTTGCACGTTAAGCAAATAATTTTTGGCATAATGCAATCCGAAATATTATTACTCCGTAAAAACTAAAATCTTAAACTAAGATTTTACTTTACGTTTTCCGTCTTATGCAAGACCACCACCACATTAAATTGAGACAGTGATCATCTTATTTTAACACAGGAGATCTTAAATGAAGACTATCGGAGTCTCAGTTAGTATATAAGATAAAAGATCGTCTTAAATATTGTCTTTAAATCGTCTTCATTTGAGAAGCGCTTATCTTACTTTTAGAAAGACCAGTCTTAATTATATTAATCTGAGTCGATGGGGTCCTTATTTTAAGACGTTTTTTGGTCTTGTGGAAATTTTAAAACGCCTAAGCAGGCTATAAGATACTGCCATCCTACGTAAGATGCAATACGCCTTAAGCTGGCGACACACATGGCATTTTATACGACGATCGCAGCGAATTTGATCGCCAGCGAAAATCGCAAGGGTTAGCGATTTTCGCAACTGATTGATGCGGACACACCTGGCGATTTTTTTTCGCCGATCGCGGCGTTGTTCATGGGATAAAACCGCCCAACCTGACTGATTGACTTTAGCAGCGATAAGCGTAAAAAAAATTGCGGGAACGGGCACACTGGCATCGCCGATATCTGACATGCCAGATATCGGCGATTTAATACGCCATTTTAGTTTTCGGTAAAAAAAATAAATAAATAAAAAAGGCTAACTTGGAAGAAATAGAAAATTCCAACACAAAAGGATCCAAATTTTGGAAAGCCCTTCCTGATTGGTTCATTTAAAAAATGCAGACCTCATAGGAAACAGGACTTCTTCTCTGATTGGTTGATTTTGATCTGAACTCTGCAGACACGGAGTCTGGAGCTTTGATCCAACACAAACTCTCACCTTGTTTAGAACAAGCTGATTTAATATACTCCTCATGATCAAGCAGCGGAAAGTGGACAATTTACAAGAATTTTGAGACAGCAACTTCAATATTCAAATAACAAGACATCTGGACATAAAATACGGGCTAAAGCCCCGGTAAACGTGGTAACTTACACGAATTTGACGGCATGCGCGAGACAGAAGATTGAAAATGGAAATGAAGAAATTACTGTGGCTTTTTATTGAAAACCAAAGATGAGCCCAACAATTCTACTGCATCACCGATCAGAGGAGTGATTGTAGTGACAATCTGCATTCCCTGCTATTAGAGGTCTCTATGATTTAAAGGACTTTAAGACCAACAAAACAGTAGTTATTGGCCGCGGCCCGGCCTCTGTTTTCCGGTGAATTTACGGTAAGCTGATTTCGATATGTTGTCTCATTTAAATAAGATTTGGTGTAATAAAGTACTATGGATTGAAATTCGTTGTGTTTTCGTTGCTCCATATATCATGTTCAAGCTTAATGGTATTAAACGCTCCCTGTCAGTTTTTAATGTAGTGACCGTTGCAGTTAGATTTATACCTTGCTTCGAAACTTAAATCAGTTGAGATTCTAAAGCAACTAGAGTAAGATTGTTCAAATCTTGAGTTAAGATGAAAATGTGACTTACCACAGCACTTTGAATCTAAGAAAAAAATCATCTTAATCTAAGACGCCATCATCGTATAAATAAGACGAAAGTCGTCTTATCCTAACATAAATCGTCTTCAAATGAGATTTACGCGCTGTCTTACCACAGCACCAGAATTAAGTGTAAAAAACGTCTTAAAGTAAGATTTTAGTTTTTACGGAGTACAGTTACCAGTTCAATTCACGAGTTCGCTCACAGAGCGCTTTGATTATTTCCCTTGAGAGCAAATGCGCTTCCGTGAAATTTATCACATCTAAAACCCGACAGTTCGCTTATTGTCCTCAAAGAACATGAAAACAAAGCGAACAATTGCCTATTCAAACCCAACCGCGTCCTGCCTTTCACCGCGGCTTAAGTCAACCGAAAAAAACCTAGGTGAAACCGAGGTTTTTATTGCAGTTAGACGAGGTTTTGCCTAGGTGAAACCGCAGATCAAAACCGCGAATCGACCGAGGCAAATTCGCGGCAAATGGTTCCATAGTTTCGAGCGGTACTGTAGGGTCCATTGACATGTTAGACAAAAATCAGATACATGTAATTATGATCAAAATTTATATTAAAAAGGCTAAAGAAAGGAAAGAAAATAATAATTATTATTATAAAGTACATTACGTAACGACCTTGTATAATCTCTTTGGAATAATACATATATTATTTTAGATTTCTAGACTTTTGGTTTAAGAATTTTTTAATTTTTTTGGAGGTGGGGTGGGAACTAAGTACTAAGTACTAAGGCCCTGTTCAGACTAGGTGACCATGCCAGGGCCCTGTGCCCAGCCACTTAATCCTTGGTGCCCAAGGAGCAGTCATATTCTTATTTGTCAATATAACAATCTCCATTTTGTTTACTGTAGGGAAGCACGGGGGAAAAGCATGGCAACTGACAGACCAGTACCTATGCTAATGACCTGTGTCATTGTACTACCTGTGCTTGATCATGGTACTGAGATTTTCACTTCGGCACCAAATAAAAGCTATGGTCTGTATGTTCAGACTATTGCCTGTTCCAAAGAATGTTACCTAAACACCTAGTCTGAATGCGGCGAAAGTCTCAAGAGGAGCACTGTGATTACTAGACTGGAAAAGAGAACATCGGAAACTCAACTTGAATAATCTTACAGAAAATGTTATTTTCCTGCTCTGATAAAGACATAAATGTTAAGAGAATTCCAAAACTCAGGGCAAATTATTAATAACATTTGTATATTTCATTCAAATCACTCAAACTTCATTGTCTTTTTTTGAGTGATTTTGAACAGAAAAAAAAAATAATTATTGCAGTACACCAATGCAATGTTATGTAATCGCATGAGGCCAAGTAGAATTAAGGATTCATTTTCATATGTATTTTCAAAGTTTTTGCAAATTGCCTAGTCGTGCAGCAAATATTTTTTTTGCTGTTTCTTGTAAGAAATGAAAGTTCACTCTGAGGAATTTCCTTTGTTGCTGTAGGACTTAATTTCCAAATATTTTTTTGACACAATCTGGCTTAAAAAGTCAAACCCCAAAGAACCTGAAAGAAGTCATCGTTGCCGCAGCACAAAATGAAGAAACAAACTAAATGTAGAAGTTGGGTGCTCAGATAATCAGTGGCAAGAAAATGCCCTCTGTTTCGACCAATTGGCATTCAGTAACTTTGCCCCCTATGTAATAAAGACAGTTATCCTTTTTTCTACAGGATGAGAAAGATGCTCAAAAAGTGGATGAGGAAGAAAATGCAGAAGATGAAGAGCCTGAATTTTGGGATTATTTTCCTGAGGCAATTCTTGATGACTTAAGCAAAGAACAGCCTCTTCCAGAACCACGTGACAAGTCTACAGTCTCCAAGAAAAAAATGACATCCCTGCCCCAGTGGTTGACGTTCTTTTTATCCTTCTCTGGCAAGCAAATTGCAAAATTAGCAACAATGGGCTTGAATGGCTTCTTCGTTTCCTTTTTCAGTTCTTGCATCTGGTTGGCACAACATGTCATTGTGAATATCTTGTTAAATTCTGGCCTTGCGCACGGTGTTGGTTACCACTGTAAAATTTTACTAATGACTTGTGTTTGATTGTAATTTATTGTCAGCAGAAGCCCAATTAGCTCCTGTGTTCCTCACAAATGTGTGGATAGAAGACTAAATATTACTATGTTGCTAGGTAGATGCACAGATAGCCTACCAGCGCGAAGTAAAAAGGGAAAAAATTTCGAAAACCAGTCGAAAAACCGCACTTCCGGCGTAACAAACAAGGAGTATCGTGCCTATCGTGCCTATTGGTACGGTCTCCAAATATCGTGCTTATCGTGCCTATGTTTTCGTTCCCTAATCGTGCCTATTTTGCGTTCCCTGATCGTGCCCACTTTTCGTTCCCTGATCGTGCCTTTTATCGTTCCTGTCGTGCCCTAATTTGCATCGTACACATCGTGCCCTTTATAAGGTATGAAGGTATGATGTGTTGTCCTTTCGTTCCATATCGTGCGTATCGGTTCCTTCCACGCGCATAGTTCGTATATTAAAAAAACTAGACCGACATCGTTCGTTTAGATCGTTCGAAGCGTTTGGCATTTTTAGTTTCGATTGTTTCAGACGTTTGAGAGTGTAGATACATTGGCTTATCTTTCGCATCTCACGGCAACATATTTTCGGTAAACCCTTCGCCTTTTATCAGAAATAAACTTACTGAAGGAATAGCGACATTTTAATACGGATCTGTGCGTAACTACAAAACATTGTGGGACAAATCAAGTAGATATCAATTAATACTACTGTATATTCGAAAAATAAAAGCTACTTAACACGCAACAAAAAAATTTGACTTATCTTGATCAATCAGTTTTTCTCACGCCCAACAGCTCCGAAAGCCGACAAGAATTAGCGCCGCTTGGTGAATTGTGGCGTACTCAAGATATTTCAGCGCTTATTTTGCGTAAAAGCAAAATTTATGAATGAAACCTATGATTTTAATAGCACAGGATGAGAAGGTTTGAGTTTTTCATCAGTTTAAAAAAGACGTAACATCGACTGAGTTTGAAATACTACCATATCAAACCGTTCCTGAAGCGGATCGACCAATTTATCTGATCAAGATAATTAAATTTTACACTCGCAGGAACTGCAAATTTATCGTTATTTGCGCTTCATTACTTCTTTGCTTGATTCAGAAGGGAATACGGATCTCATTGGAAATAACTGCGGTTGGTTGACAGTTTATTTCGATAAGGTCAGATTTAATAACCAGTAAAATTATGCAGAGGAAACGCGGCAAGGTACGTAAACAAATGAAACGATCAAAACGCACCAAAACAGTCAAACGTTTGCAACACTTGATTCAGACGTTTCAAACGCACGAAGTAAACGACATGTAAACCAAAATTTTCATGTCTACGACCTCATGCCGTAGAACTATTAAAAACATGTTTCGCTGAATTGTCATCTTTCAATTTTCAAGGACTGCAAAGTGAATACTAGTGGATATGAGACCGGTACATTTACACATTTTTGCGCGACTGCATTTTCCTTCTTTTTTTTTTAAGTCAACATGAAAAAATAGTTTTTATGCCGATTTGCGTGTACAACTTAGGTTGATGCACATAAAATTTAGTTTTTATTTTTGTTGACGGATAACAAAACCTGAAAACTCAACGGTGCACTACGAGTTAGCTCATGGAACAAGATATTTCCGCGAGTTGATCACGTCCTACTGATCGTTCGCAGTATCGTTCCTGCACGATATTGGGCACGATCAGTTGAAATGGAGCGATTTACAAATAGCCATTGATGAAGGGCACGCAGGTACGAACGAAACGGGCACGAAAAGCGCGATGGCCGGGAACGAAAGGGCACGATTTCCTGGCATGGAACGATAAAGGGAACGAATTTTGGACACGTGGGCACGATAGGAACGGGCACGATAGGCACAAAATTGACTGAAAAAGAGAGTTTTTTGGCGTTAAGTTAGAGTGACATTGAATCAGAGATCTTCTATCCTTAACCCTTCAGGGAACAGGAAATGACTGAATGACAAACGTAAACACAACTCATGTGCATCGTAGTTTTACTATAATCTTTATCGATTTTCTTTTTCAACACGACAATTTCGTCGATTAAGTCGAGAGCGTTTTTCACTAAATGGAGGGAAAATTTTGAACCCGGTTTTCTCTAATCTTGGATCTGTAATTTTCTCGGAGCTATTAAAAAATAAGAACATTTATAGAGTGCACATTTATTCCACTTTACTTTCCCCGATTTTTATGTTTCTATGATTTTCGTAAGCGCCAAAATTGAGAGTTTTCTGATGTCACGCAAAATGTTACGCGTGTGGTAACCAACACCGTGCGCAAGGCCTTCTGCACTATGTTCCCAACTTCCCTTTACGTACTATTTCAACTGGTTAACTTGACCGTGATGATTTTTAAAATACGTGGTGTGTCCCAACTGCTCATCCCTGTATGACCCTGGTGACTACACTCAACGAATTGGAGGAAGGATTGTTGCAAAGTGCTGTACACACAAAGCTTTTAAGAGGGGTAAGGGAGCAAGGGAATGTGGAGCGAGGCTGGCAAAAAGAGTCGTGCCGTCAAACGGAAAGGAATGTTTTTATCCTTTTAAAGTGTACTGTTTTAACAGTGTGATAAACCAGCTTGAGACCTTGCTGAAAAGGCCCAACTTTGCCGACAAGTGTGAGCATTGGAGACAGCGAGAAGTTACAAATGGGCTTATCAGTGATATTTATGATGGCCAAGTATGGAAGGATTTTTTAACGTTCAAAGGACAAGACTTCTTAAAATCACCAAGAAGTTTAGCATTTGGCTTAAATGTGGACTGGTTTCAGCCCTATTCAAGACAGAGTGATGTTTCAGTGGGAGTAATTTACTTGTCCTACTCAACTTACCAAGGGAAGAGCGCTTTAAGTGGGAGAATGTAATTCTTGTAGGTGTCATACCAGATATGGAAACTATGCCTAAGAGTATAAACCCATTTTTAAAGCCTTTAGTAGATGAGATGCATATGTCAGCTCATGGACGACTGGGCATCAGTAACTGGTAAGACATAAGCTGCCTTAAGCTGCCAAGTGCATACAAATTGATGCCTTTGGATTCCGATGATCACCAGCTCCTAGCAGAAACCTACCAAGCTATGTACCCTGAGAAGCACATGGAACAGGGCATGGTCAGTGAAATGTGTAGAAAAGATAGTTCTGTCATATTAGCTGGAGGGAAGATTGGTTCTACATGTATGTTGGAATCCAGGTCCATTCGATCAGCAAGGGTGATGGCTTCATGGGCAGATCATGATGATGAAATTAAACCTACAGCAGCGATCAGACCTGGTTTTCTAAAATGTTTCGTAGTGAGCACCATCCGATTCGAAGAGGATATCTACCGGAAGCATGTTTTTGCATGTGTCAACTGCTACAAAGAGGATTCGCAGAGGGAACTTTATCGTCGCCCTTTGGAGATCTGGAAATTAAAAACTTTCAATCAACCTGGACCTGCAAACTTTATGCCTGTGCAAAGATGCCATTGTAAGTTTGCTGCTGCATATGAAAAAATTAATGGAGTTAAGAAGCAGATAGTGTGTCCAATCCAGCGCACTTTCTGCTAATTCTATATGTACCATGATGTATTATCAAGAGGGAGATTCTTAAATGTAAGTAAATTAAGATGTTGTTACTAGGAAACATTGCTTAACATCATATCTTGGAAATTCAGATTAGCCGTTTGGTCATGTTTGTTGCATCAGAAAGATTCGAAAGTTTTCTATTCACAATCATATTTGGTCTAGCTCGGCCATTTGGCTAGACAAAAAAAAAACACTTTTGCATGGACACACTTTGCCTTGAAAAGTAGTTCACAGTTGTCAATATGCAAAACATGGTGTGTTCATTTATTAGAATTTCCGTGATGTGAATAAGCACAATGTATTTCAACATTTTCTATTTTGTAGCATTTTTGTCTTTATCAAGAGTAATTATTTAGGTCAAATTATAAAGAAAGGCTGGATTCTTTCTGATTTGTAGAAAAAGATGGGTAATCTACCTCCCTTCCTTTGAGTTCAGCCAGTTGAGGGCTAAATGTAGCCTAGTTTCTGGGTCTCTTTCTGTCTTTCATCTTGGTCTATCCATTTCGGTTACATCGCAGAAAGGAAATAATTTGCGAGGACCTGGGAGAAAGCCACACACCTGCCCGACTAGGCAATGTAAAATGCCTTAGCCCGCCATGAAAAATGGCAATTTTTGAAAGTTAGATTTATTCGCCCTAGGACGTCTTGCCTAGGTACATGTACTTTAGAAAATGCTACAAAATAGTGAAGTATGACATAATACTGTTAGCAACAGCAGTTCTGTAGGTAAGAGTCTCGTTAAGCTGGACCTATTTAAAGAGAATGGAAGACACAATATAGGTCTTCTTTGAATGCATCAAAGTGGGCTGATACCAGTTTTTCAAATTGATATCATACCACGATAAGAGTAGCAGTTGTTTACCCATTTTGAGTTACCGTAACTCAGGTCTAAGACTCAAGCTCAGGTTAACGTTATTACTCCTTAAGTACTCTTTAAATAAAACAATACAATTTAGCTTCTGTTAAAGAACAAAAGGTTAATTATTTATCTAGAAAATGATGGCATGCTTTAAACAATTCTTTCTGTAATACTACAGATTGTTAATTGAAAACTGTAACACTCTTGTATGGAGTTACACAACTTAGCTCAATATATATGTAATTAGCATACCTCAGTGACCGACTATCGCGTAACGCGCAATCTGATTGGCTACACAGGTGTCGTCTATCGATCGATAGACGGCAGTTTGTCAGAGCGCGCGCGATTTAGCATGCATCATTGCACAAATATATCAAAATTAATGAAATAAAAAGATTTTTTTGCTTGATAGATCGATCACTGAGGTATGCTAATTGTAAAACAATTAGACGGCTCGCTCTCGGTTTCTATCGCCTTTGATAGTTGGCGAGGGGCGAATAGAAACCTCGAGCTCGCCGTCTAATTGTTAATTAGGATCTTATTACTGTGTTTATTTTCAAGACTAGGAAAAATTGTCTTACTTTGAGGGGCGTGGCCTCAAAGGAAAGATTTTTGGGTTTAGAAGTCACAATAGTGCCAAGGACTTTTTGGGATCAGTTTTAAACTTGCTATTTTTCTTGTTATAAGTAGGCTTTTTTTTGTCCTGGCTTGGTTAGACCTATGGATATTTTTGTGTATTCAACTACCTCTTCATTCGCACGTCCACGCCTGTTTCAGGCCTTCCTAAGGGGAAAGGGTGGGGGGGGGGGGGGTGGGGTTTGGTGCCTCTTTGAGACGCCAGTACGTCTCAGTGCATTATGTCTAATTGCAAAACTATTACTGTAGACTAGGGTGTAGGTTGTTGACTTGACCAGATTTAGGACTGTAAAATTTTACTCTACAAGTTAGATGTGTTAAACTAAAAGGTTCTTATTGGATTGTAAATACGCGGCCTTTAGAATTGCATTGTCTCCGTGTGAGTATTAGAAGTTCTACACTGCAGAGTTTATCGTTTTCCCCATTTTTGTATAAAATCCCATTAACGTACATTGCACATTGTTTCGAGCTCTGATTTGAAAATCATGACCAGCTTTATTTCGTTAATTTTCAATGTAACTTAATGCTGAAAACACGCGCCCAAACTCGTCACTGTCTTTGTAACCATTTCAGCGTGCCACATCACCGTGCTATCGCGTGTTTTCGTCATCCTAACTCTGTGAAGCACGGGCGAAGAATTTTGGTTATATTTGTGACCGTTCATAAGATCGTCCCATACTTGTTCATCCGAGTATTACTCTTGCTCCAGAGGCCCGTTGACTTTAAAATCAAGAAGATCAAATAACTCCATTCGGTGCCCGAATATCAAATGTGAATTCTGTTGCGGCGATACAAAAAGTTTCAAATATTCACATTCAATATAAAGAGTGCTCTTGGCAAAGGGACCATGGGACGGGCAAGCAGTAGAAACTCCTGATTGTGTTTAAGAATGCAGCCAATCAAGAGTCTTATTTGATCCTTATGTCCCTTTATTAACGACTTAAACCTGATCTTTACTTTACGTTACTTCATAAACATTGAACTTTATGAGGCTACGTGAAGACGCGTAAAGTTTATGTACAGCTTTGCGCAAATTTACGGTCTCTTCAAAGTTTTGTCAATTTGCGATTTCGTCATTGTTCTGTTTTGTCCGAAAGTTAACGTTTAGTCTTCTAAAAATCGCTAAAATTTCCAAACACTGTTAAATACAAGCACTAAATCCAAAAACGCGCGGTAAAATAATCTGTCTCGTTTCAAAGAAGAATGGGTGACGTAGCGCAGTTCTAGGTATGTCACAGTTACATCGAGTGACTGCAAAGGCTCTACCGATAAAGACGACTTCGCCAAAAATTTCTCAGTCTGCAATTCTCCTTCGATTTGGAGGACTATCTAAAGCAATTAAAATCGAAAAAATAAGCCCTGGAAAAGTCCATCGGTTTTTTCATTAAAGACTGCAATTCGTAAATGTTTTTATCTTCTGAAAACAAGGTTGACAGAGTTAAGTTCTTTTGGGGAAATTATCATCGAGCAAAACTTCCCTTCCCGATAAAAACTCTATAGACTTTTGCCAACTCCACAACGTGTTTCCTTCACGAAACTAATGACAGAGTGGTTTCTAATTAAAACCGTTTGATAATAACAACTACACATGTTAAAAAAAAATTTCCAACGGTTTTTTCGGAGAATCTTTAGCGATTTTATAGCGTCGGCCATCGTGGTGTATTTCTTTTATTTTTTCTCGCGCCAGGCCGCCAGTCGCCCATTCCAAGCTCTGCCGCTAACATTTTCACTTGCGTTATATATTTTTTTTGTTAGGAGAGTAGCCAATCAAATCCTGTGTCCCCAGAACCTCCTTACCCTCGTGCAAAGGCCCCGCCGGCTAAGAGGGACAGGAGGCTCTGGGGACTAGAATGTAGAGAATACCAACAAAAAAAAAGAAAAAGAAAAAAAACACGGAACAACATTAATACCAAACAATTTGTAAATGAGACAAGAAATGTTTACAGTGTAATACTAAATCTTTCCAATAGTTTGGTCAGTAGTGAGGTAACACTGGCGTTTTCAAATATCAGTTCCTATCCTTTCCTGTTCAACAGCCTAACACGCAGGCTAATCCTAACGTCACAGGAGTTCACCAGCTGTTAAATTTTACAACGAACTTTCGGCAGCTGGATGGAAAGAGTTGCCACAAAGGACGTACATACTTTGTAAAGGATAGACTGTCACAGTTCAAAAGGTCAATTTCTCAAAAGCTTCTTCATGTATAAAACGTTCGAATTTTCAGGGAATTCTTAGATTTCAGATTCGGTTCATATGATACCAGGTGTATCTAATCGTAAATCGTACGCGTATTTTGGCAGCCGATATATTTTAACTTTGGCTGGTATTAGGGCGGTTTGTACGAAAGTGTCCGCTCGATTTGACAAGAAAGCTGGTGCTCTGCAACTATTTCCTGAATCAAGACTCGTTTGGCTCTAACTCGTATGTCAAAATAGAGAGAATATTCGTGTTCCGATACTGTCGAGCCTTAAGATTCGCCGACAAGTAGTAGCGCGCAACCCAGTCCTTACGGACTGCATTAAATTGCAGCTCGTCAGCAAAAGAATGCAAACAAACATTCTTCTCTTAACCTAAATGCCGTGATGGAACTCTCGTTTCCCCTTTGGTTACAAATTTATCATCCAAATGCTGTTTGCGTGTACACTGCGGGAAGGCTCATAAATTCCGCCTCAAACCTAAGCAAAGATCTTTTAATTGCTTTCACAGCTCAATAAATTTCCACTTTTTTTTTTCTAGATGACCACGTCTTTTGAGTTTTGTAAAAAGCAAAACAGAAAGACAAAACAAAAACACAAACAAGAAGAAAAAAAGAGCAAAAGAGAATATAAAACACACACACACACACACACACACACACTGAACAACAACAACACGAAACAACTTGTCAATGAGAAAAGAACTGTTTAAAACTATATAGTTCAAATAGTTTGGTCAGTAGTGAGTTAACACTAACGTTGTCAATATTAATTGCTATTACATTTTAAACTAGTTTTTACGTTTTGATTGAGAATTGATTCACACCCAGTTACTGAATTGAGGTTGCACGCAAGAAAAAACGTCAAGAATAAACACAATATTTTTCAGCAAGCAGCGCTAGTCCCTAAAGTTTAGTTTTACAGACAAAGGAGAAGTTATACTTACAGCCAGTACAGCCGTTTATTGTTATCAAAAACTCCTTTGGGTAGTTCCTTCAGCTGGTTGTTATTCAAGTACCTACCAACAAGAAAATGAGGATTGTCAAAGTTCTTAGTAAGTTTACATTATATCCACACCCTTTATTGGCCAAAACTTTTAAAAACAGGACCGCTTCAGTTGATGGAATGGGTGATTCGATAAAATAGTCGTTTCTTCCGACTGCTTCAGAATCCTTTTTACTTAAAACCAAAGAGGCAGTTTGTATGCATAATTCATCAGACACTGGAATACTTATAAATAGCGGGCCTAGTTTTAATGATTGTTTTTTCTCAGAAATGTTTGAAATATGTCAATACTGACCAAGTCCCTTGGATGCGGGAAAAAACTTTCCACTTCAAGATATCACGAGCAAAGACCGCTACGTTTCAAGTCATCCGTTATAACTGCGAATATGCCGTCATTCCAATTTCCGCGTTACAGAAAAAAAGCCATTACATCGGACGACCACTAAGGACCCAAGAAGCTCACAGTTTCACTTTGGACGCTTACAATTGTGAACTGTAAATATAATTCAAGTAAAATTGTTGCAATAAAGGTGGACGTTACGCTGCGATACAGTGTTTCTTTTTATCGTTGTCTTACCGATCGTAGCATCGGATCCCACGTTTCGCATGTGACTGATTTCCCTCCACCCTCCCCTGTTCTAAAGCCTCACACGCAGGCTAGGCCTAACGTTATAGGATTTCACCAGCTGTTTAATTTTACCAAGAACTTATGCCAGCTGGATGGAAAAAGTAGCCACAAAGGAGTACATACTTTTTAAAGGCTAGTTCAATTTCTCAAAAACTACTTTATGTACAATCTTCGAATTTTGAGAAAATTATAACTGTATTGCCGGGATATTTCAACTTAAGGCCGGCTGACATGATACCAGGTGTATCCCAATGTAAATCGTACGTGTATTACAACATCCGATCTTTTTTTGTTGTTGTTGTTTTTTTGTTTTTTTTCAATTTTATTGGCATTGCGGTTTGTACGAAAGTGTCTGGCCGAACTGGTGCTTGTCAACATATTTCCTGACTTCAGACGCCATTGGCTGTAAATCGTCTGTCAAAATACACAAGAGATTCGTTTTCCGATACTCTCGAGCTGTCAAATTCGTCGACAGGTAGTAGCTTGTAAACCGGCCCTACAAAAAACATTAAATTGATGCTTATCAGCCAGCGACAAAAAAAAGGATTCTTGTATTGATTAAAACGGCGTCATCGAACTCCCGTTTCCACTTTTGTTAAAAATTTGTCATCCAAATACTGTTGAGATGTCCACTGCGTGAAGGCTTATCCATTCCGCATGCATCACATATAACCAGAGATCTTTCAATCGCTTCAGTAACTTAATAAATTTCCACTTTTTTTGGTCTAAAGCATGCCCCTAATCAGTTCACAACACGAACGGGGACACTTTTAAACGACCACGCCTTCTGACCGGTAAATTTTAGACTCCTTTTCAGTTTTTATTACGCTGGTGTCATTTAAAGTGTTAAATTCCTCTTTCTTTGCGAGTTTTTCAATGCGGTCGTGTAATTTGTTGGCACGAATTGCAGATAGATTACATAGATAGAAATAAGTTAACATACTTTCAAATTTATGGAATCCAAAGTTGATCTCTGTTCAAAGAACTTAAATAACATATTTCATGGCTCATCATCTGCCCTTGCGTTTCTCTTGAATTTCTCACCCAAGTCGATAGTGACGACAAGCGCAATGACCGCGACCAATCAGGCCTACGGAATGTATTGATATTGCGTAACGCGACAATATGGAGGTCGCTTTCTTGGTCACTCTATGTTTCTGTCTTTCTTATACCGGTAACCTGTGACTTGTCACCTGCGACCTTGTCGACCGCAAGCTGTGGCCCGTAACTGTTGCCCTGCTATTTTTATTTGATGGTTATGCCTTTCGGCGAAAACAATAACATTGCATGTTTAGCAAGTCTTCTCTTAGCATGATAATTTCTTTTGATATTATAAACTAATTCCGATTTTGAGACGGCAATACCGCATTATATTGACGGCTAGTTGGGGAAAATTATATTCCGTATTAGGCGGAGTCGCGTAGCGACGAAACCCAATACGGATTTTTTTTTCTTCCAACGCCGTCAATATAATGCGTTTTGTATCGCTATTCATCCATTATATATACAAGTAAAACTGAAAATAAATTATTTCGCGCCTGGTCAAAATCATATTTTTGCTTCCTGCAAACGTATCCATGGCAACATTTTGCACGCGCAAACAAATTTCGTCGCGTGATATTCGAAATTTTACCGGCAATTTCGTAATTTTTCGTGTCTAAGTGTCAGAAATCGTTTAATTAAAACAGAAGAAGCGTGGAAATTCAATGGAAGAGTTGTCGAGGTTCCATATCGTTTCCCGTGGTGATGAATTGGGCAAAATGCCAAATGTTGATATTTGCGGTACTTTTTTCAAAGAGTTGTTTGACAACGTCGATACCAAAACCGAAACAGGAGAGTCACCAAGTGAAGATAGCGAGGCGGAAGCTAACGAAACTGAGCCCCAAACTGAGCCAAGAAAGAAAAGAAGGTGCATTGTTATCTTAGACGACGAGGAGATTGAAGGTTTCAGAAAAAAAAGCAGGTCGCGAAGAACACTGTCAAAGGAACTGAGTGCTGTTCGTCGCCTTCAAGCTTGGTACAATGATCGATATGGCCAGAAACTGCAGTTGACAAGCATCAACAAAGCCAACGCTTCCGACCTGCTTAAACACGGAGCGATCCTATAAAAGGGAAGGACACGCCCCCTTTGAAGCGCTTTGTTGGCTTCCAAACGGATCAGTATAATGGTGGATGACGTCGGTAACGGTCGAAGAAAAAAGAGAGAAGAACTATCGTTTGTAAAATCGAAGAGGGAATCGATTTATCAATAAAAATAAGCTAAATGCTAACTATATATCTTGTAAAACACCAGAAATTAGGGATATTAACGATAATAACGGAAATAATCAAGTTTCGTTGCCGCAATCGAAAGATTATACGAAACTTACCTCGAAATTCGAAATCTTTCTACCAAATACACAGCACAAAGATCGAAACCATTATAAACTGAAGCCTGCGACGAACTGGACATCTGTATCCCTCCATCTGAACATGCCGATAACCAAAACGAGTCTGTGTTGTTCGCCAAAACTGGCGGGATTTTCAAAATTTGGCAGATGTTTTCCGCTAAACGGCCGCTCGAGTCGTTATATTGGGTTCAAGTTCATTACCGCTTGTGTATCTATCGATCACGTACGTGAAAACTAACTCTACTAATCCGCTGGAAGTGGCAGTAATGAATTCTAAACTTCTATGCACAAGTCAAAAATAAAAACATCTAAACGCATTTCGTACCTGATCATGCATATTTGCATAATTTGCTAATTCGAAAAATCACCAAAGATATAAACAAAACACGACCTGATGTTGCTCTCATGTATCTTATGGCTGAAATGATAATGGCAATGGCTCTGACATCAGTATTAAAATTAGCCAGTACTAAATGTATTCTAAGTTTATACAGTAAGCAATGGAGAGGCCGACTTCAAAAAGATAACCAGCTCCGTCGTCTCGCGTGCGATCACTCGCCACTTGAGACACTTCACTTTTCTCCTCCGTTGCCCGCTCCGTTGTTTCTTCTGGGCTTCGCTTCCCGACTTTGTGTCTTTACTTAGCTCTCTCCCACTAAACGACACAAAGGATCGAAGCGATTCCATCTCGGAAGCCGGATTCAGAAGAACAACCTATTTCGAGACAGAGTTTGTTTACGAACTTTATCCTAATCATTTCGGAAATATCTCGAAAGGATAAGATTTTACCAGCCGATAAATGAATTTCCGATCTCAAAATAGACGGATAACTTAACTTTCTAAATTCTTCTCCTGTAGCCATATTCGTTGGATTGATTTTCAAACAAAATAATTCGAACTAAAACAGCTTTTCCGCCAACTCGTCACTTCCTTTGGAATCGAAGTTGCGGGAACTTGAACGTGCTAAAATAAGACCTTTGGTAATCAACCAATCCGATACGCGCGTTTGGGATTTTTGATTGACAGTCTGAACTGTTCAGCTTGGTCTTATAGGATCGCTCCGTGTTTAAGCACTTCTTTCTCGAAATACGAGATACAAGAAAAGATAGGCTTGGCGAATAATACGAGCCGTCCGCCCTGAGCACTTACCAAAATGGTTTATAAGAAGATTTTTCCTCAAAAGAAAGGACGACGAGTCTTTCGACAGCTGTGAGGATGAAAATCCTAAGAAGAAGCTCGCTTCAAAAAGAAAGCAACTAAAGGGTGAAGGAAAAGGAAACCGTCCTAACAGGGCTGATCCGTTAGATGAAAGTCATATATAGATAAGCTGTGGACGAGTGTTGCTATTGGGCGGGATAATTCCGCGACAGTTATTACATCTTATATGGTGGAACAACACCAGATTGTTAGCCATGAGAGGCCGACAAGAACAATTCAACTGCTTCACAGACCGAGGAATCTTCTATGAATACATAAAACATTCCACAAAAAGGAGAACTGAGGAAACTGACAACCCAAAAGCAAGACGGAAGCACAACAACAAAATATTTCAAGGAAAGGGTGGTGAGAGCGATCCGTACCTTGCGTTGAAGAAGTATTTAAGCCACAGACCAGTCAGAGTATCGGCGAATTTCATTTGCAGCCCATCGATAACCCCAGAGAAGACAGCCTGTATAAGAAGCTTCCACTTAAGAGAGACGGACTGGCCAACATCATGAAAAAAATGGTCGAGAGGGTAGAAATCCAAAAGGAAGGGAACTTTACCAACTCGTCGGGTCGAAAAACAGCTATTTAAAGTCTTCGAGGTCATTTCGATCTACTGGCAATGTCTGAGCTCACTAGCAACGCCAACCCAGCCCCCATCCAGTCCTACAGTGAAAACGCCGTACAAACCCAGAAGGAAATGTTTGATTGACTGGTAGAACCGGGAAGATGCTCTACAGCTGTTTACAATAGCACGGCCACAACTGTAAACGCGACGAGAGCCGAACACCGACAGTTGTTCTGCAATCTATTTAATTGTTCCACTTTAAACTCTTGCCAGATTAACATTGTTTTCCCAAATGGCAAGTGACTTTCCATTTTATGACAATGTTAACCTGTTGTTAAAGTGACATTGCCTCGGTTAATGGAAAAATTAATTTACAAGACTTAAGCTTAAGACAATCAGAATAATTTTAATTGGAGAGGCGTGATTGTTTTGGAAGTTTGTTTTGAAGTTTTGATAATTTAATCAATAACCGGAATTTCAGATCTCTTAGAACTGCAGGTTTCTATTAAAATGAATTGAAAAGTATTGTATAATGAACATACCATTTGTAATGAAGATTTCCAGTGAAGTGGTAAATTCGACGAAAATTGTTGAAATGAGAGCACTGAAGCCCGTTTTCAATCAGTAAACGGAAAGTTCAATCAACTCTGCATGAGAGTTTGAAAAGCCATTTGAATAAAGCGACGCCAGTCACAGTCAGTTTTGACCAGTCACAGGCTAGTTTTTTGGCAGAACATTTCGAATTTGATGCGTACGTGGGCAACCCAGCTCAGTGTCGCAATGTCAATTACTATTTTGGGACCAATCACAGCCCGCAAAAGTGACACGGCAATACCGCGTGATATTGACGTCTCTCTCGTAAGACAGAACTATAGGAAAATCGCGATACCATAGCATAAGGCCATATTTTGCCATGTTCCTTTTTGCTGGTTTTAAAGCAAAATGATATCCGTGTTGTCAACAAACCACTCAAAACCCTTCAAACAGAATTCCCGTCTCCGAAGTTCAGACAACCCTCGGATCTTCAATGCAATGTTGTTTACAAAATTCCATGTAAAGACTGTCCTTGGAACTACATAGGAGAAACCGGAAGATGCTTCCAAACCCGCAAAAAGGAACATCAATGGAACTTGAAGAACTGTTCTAATGGTTCTAATGTTGCCAACCATGCGTGGAAAACCAATCATTGCATTGATTTCAAAAATTCTTTTGCCATAGACAAAGGCGATTACCGCGTTCATAAAACACTCGAATCCTGACACACAGCAAAAATTGTAGACGAGGATGATAATTCAAAACCGTTGCTTAGGCAATATTCCATTTTATTGTAATTAGACCTCATTTCCATTTTTATCTTTTAGCTTTTTTCACACTTTTTTTTTTATTCTCAAGTTTTAGCACCCTTTTTGTATATATTTCCGTTTACGCGCCTCATTTTTCATTCCTTAAAGGCTATAGACTGATAGCCGAAAGCTCATGTTTTTAATCTTTTTAACCACAGAACGCTTTTTAATGCAATATGTCTTATCCTGGTTACAGCTCTATTTTTACTCGTATCCGCAAAGACTCTTCTGTTAATATAAATGCTGTGATGAAACTCTCGTTTCCCCTTTTGTTACAAATTTATCATCCAAATACTGTTCGCGTGTACACTACGGGAAGGCTTATAAATTCCGTATCAAACCTAAGCAAAGATCTTTCAATTGCTCTTACGGCTCAATAAATTTCTATTGTTTTTTTTTTTCTAGATGACTACGTCTTTTGACTTGTGTAAAAATCAAAACAGGAAGACAAAACAAAGGTTCAAGAACTCCTTTGGGCAGTTAGTTCAGCTGGTTGTTATTTAAGTACCTACCAACAAAAAAATGCGGATTGTCCAAGTTCTTAGTAAGTTTACATGATATCCACACACTTTATTGGCTAAAACTTTTAAAAATACGACCGCGTCAGTTTATGGAATGAGTGAATTGACAAAAGAGTCGTTACTTCCGACTACTTCCTTGTTACTTGAAAACAAAGAGACAGTAAGTATGCATACTTCATAAAAGTAGACACAGAAACACTTATAAATGGCGGGATTTCTTTTAATTCTGTGTTTTTGTCAGGAATATGTGAAATACGTGAATATGTAAATATGTGGAATTTCAAGTCCCTTGGATATCACGCGCAAAGGCCGCTACATTTCTAATCTTCAGTTATAAGCCCAAATATACCGTCATTCAAATTCCCGCGTTACAGAATCAAAGGTTATTACATCGGACGACCAATAAGGACCCAACAAGCTTACACTTTATACGCTTATAATTGTAAATTGTAAATATAATTGAAGTAAAAATGTTGCAATAGAGGTGGACGTTGCGCTACGATACCGTGTTTCTTTTTATCTTTGTCTTACGGAATACGTTAAATTGCAGCGTATCAGCCAACGAATGCAAACAACAAAAATTATTGTATTGATATAAATGGCGTCATCCAACTCCCGTTTACCCTTTTGTGATAAATTTTTCATCCCAATACTGTTGAGATGACCACTGCAGGAAGGCGTATCCATTCTGTATGCATCAAATATAACCAAAGATCCTTAAACCTCTTTTTTACCTTCTAAGGCATGCCCCCCCCCCCCCCCCCAATAAGTTTACAACACAAACGGCGATACTTTTAAAAGACCACGTGTTCTGACCAGTAAATTTTAGACTCCTTTGTAGTTTTTGATTGAGAATTGATTCATGCCTAGTTAATGAATAAAGGCTGCAAAAACGAATTTATTATAGGAGACACAATATTTCTTTTCCGGCAACACCAGCACCTCGATTATTATTTCACAGACAAAGAAGAAGTTATACTTACAGCCGCCCCAGCTGGGTATTGTTAGCAAAAACTCCTTTGGGCAGTTTCTTCAGCTCGTTGTCAGTCAAGTTCCTATGAACAAATAATCACACCTTAATGCATATGGCTTTCATGTTACTTGTGTAGTATAAGCTATAAATGTACATCTTTGCTAGTGTTGGCTAACCAATTTATTTTTTGTCTAAATAAATAATAAAGACAAGGCCTTGTTTGAAACTCATTTTTCCTCAAAGGAGCCAAAAGATAAATAAATTTTATACCAACAAGTCGATCATAATCAAACTTCTTTTATTTATCATATGTTCATGTTAACTTTTGAGTTTTCTGCTATCACGGATGGCTTTAAACAAAATATAGGGTAAGACCCTAATATTCTAAGACTATAAAGAGATTTAGAGACTCTCTGAACAAAGTTGCAGTTCAATTGCCTTGATTTTTCTACATGACCGTTGAAGCATAATCCCATTTTATAGGCTTATTTTTTCTTGAATAAGGTTTTCCAGGGATTGTTAACAAGTCGCCTGAGAGAGACAACTTCTGAAGCAGTTGTCCATGTTTGTTCTCTGGATGTGGGAAACTAACTGTCACGCCCTCTTATAAAGAACTGTTCCATGTGATAGAGGTGGTAATTTCATCGATGATCTGTTCGCGCATTATACCAATTTTTCGAAAGGGTTAGTAAGACCGCACGTCGGATGGTCGTGAAAATTAGGCTTGTGGTCGTTTAAACCGACAAATGTCTCTTTCTTGGCTAGTTTCTCAAGTGACTTCTTCTGAAACAGTCGTCCATGTTTCTTCCCTGGCCGCTAATAAAGAACTGCTCCATATGATAGAGGTGATAATTTCATCGAGGCTCTGTTCGGTTATTATACCGATTCTGACTTGGAAGGGTTAATTAATAAGACGGCACGTCGGATGGTAGTGGAAATTAGGCTTTTGGTCATCTAAAGCAATCAATGCTTCTTTCTTCTATTTGAAATGCTTCTTTCTTTGCTAGTTTTTCAATGCGGTCGTCTAATTTGTTAGCACGAATTGTAACTTGTGCCTTTGTGAGAGATACTTTCTAATAGATAGAAATGAGTTAAGATGGAGCTGTAAACATTCCAGAAAATTTCTAATAAACACAACCATCAATTAAAGGAAATAGATTTCTAGTCCCCTCCCTCTCTATTCATTAAGGGGGGCGCGGAATAGAAATCAATTTTCTTTTGTTGATTTGGCCGTGCATCACCGATCTAGCGGGAGTGTAGTGAGGTGATCATGATTCCAGAAAATTTGTTGAAATGTCTACCAGAAGCTTGTCATTATAAGTTAATAAAAAGTCACGTTGGCAGCGTAGTTGTTTCAGTGGCTGAGTGGTGAAGGCAGCCGGCCGGTTCAAAATCGGATTCAAATCCTGGGCTAACCAAATCTTCAATCAATTTCTTAGTTGCATTGATTTCTGATTCTAGATTTTAGGTGAGTGATATTAACGAGAAGTCCAAGAGATACATCTACTATTTTGTTATCAGACAAGTCCCCACGAGACCAATGACATAGGTAAACGTTACTTTACAATCAATAAGGGATAATCGTCGATTTAAAAAACGATTTAATGCTTAAAGGACACAGGCATAATTACCAACATTATTGCAATCTTTTTCTCATGATTATGAGTATGTCGATCATAAACGCCCTTATCATTATGTTTTGAAACGCTCCCAGCAAGACATAAAAGGAATAGAAGAAAACAAAAAAGAAAAGCTTATTATGTTGAGCTTGGAACGCATTATCAAACTGAAGCTCATACACAACAAAGCAAAAGAAGGAGAAAAAGTAATAACCAGCTTATGCCACAATGGATTCGTTCATTGAAATGAGTAAGACATAAACTCGGTTTATTCTATTATCAGAATAATAAAACATTGGGAATAGCGATTTGTTTTTTTTTTTTTTTTCTAAAAATTAGAGCTCGTGTCACTAATAACGCACATAAATCCTAATAGAAATAAAAAAAAAAATGTTTTTAACTGATATATGTGTCACTTCTTTACAACTTTTTTTTCCTTTCTTTCTTTTTTCTTACCACGTGTAAAAACTTAATGATAGGTATGAGAGCTAATAACCCTGCTGCGTTTAGCTGGGAGGGGAGGGGGGTGTGGGTTAGCTTGTTTGCATAGTTTTCTTGAGCCACAAGAACAGAAGGAAACTGAATAGAATTTGAATCGTCTGGACTGAAATTACTACTTTTGTATTATGGCAACATTTCCAGATGAGCACAAATGAACGGTGAGCGTGGAATTGCCATTCGGGTCCGAGTTTCACTTATGATTGTGTTGTTATTGTGTTATTACTAGAGGAGCGTTCTTACAGCAATCCAGTATCGGTTGGTAATGGTCCAGGAATTGAGGTCAGTTGTTTCCCTACACACGAAACATTTAACAAGGTGCGATCGTACCGCCAGGGTGAACAAACACAAGGTTCCGGGCAAGCCGCTAAAAAAGGTCAACGGAAAGTAAATATCAAAGAGAAGCGTTTAACATGTACTTTTTTTATTCCTCTATGTGGATATGAAACACACACACACACACACACACACACACACACACACACACACACACACACACACACACTCACGATGTTATTGTTCTGTTGATGATGCTGCTATGATGTAAACAGTCCTTTTTAAACTCCGTGAACACAAAAAATGTAGATCACCGTCTGTCTGTCCGTCTGTCTGTCCATCCATCCATCCATCCATCCATCCATCCAGCCATCCGTCTATCGTTTCAAATAAGAGAGCTTTTGAAAACTGCGAATTTATATACTTTTGAGTTCTCAGAGCGAGTTGACCCCATCCAGTCCTAGATGGGAGGTGGGTACTATGCACACTTGATCTTTGCGACGTTTACACGATTTTTTGCATATGCATAACTGAAGCTACGTTCACAAGGTACTGGACAAATTTTCCGCCGGTTGAAACATTTGACCGGACTTTTTGTTTACACGGAACTGTTCAACATTTTTGCTCTGCTCTGAATGTTAAGGATACTTCCTGGGTTCGCGGGTGTCCTTTGGAAAAAAAAAAATCGTACGCGCGCAAGTTTTAATAAACCTCTAACAAACTATATATCATTATAAAGCTTAATAAATGTAGTTTCCTATAAAAAAATATAATTGAGCGATCTTTTCCTTTTTTAAGTGCCAGGAGCCAGTAGAACCTTGAATCGACCGATGGTCGTTCCATTGAATTAATCGGTTATCGAACGCCGCGCGAAGAACAAAATCGCTGCACAGTGTTATTCACAAGGCATCATTCAACAAAAAGGTGTCAGGCTTTTTCGAAATTCTGATTGGTTATTTAGATATCCACGTCTAAAGTTTGAGTAGCAAAAAATATTTGAGCCGTGTTGCGTAAACAGTCGCCACGCGGGAAAAATATTTTGAAAATCAAAATTCCCTGACACCTTTTTGTTTGTCATTATTCCTCAAATCTTCTGGCCAAATTTCACGACAATCCGTCAAAACCACATACCCTATTAATTCGTTCAAAGTCGACATACTCTGCCAAAAATTCAAGTGCAAGTTTTCGCCCGATAAAGGTGTGCAAGAAAAACAAGCCTCCACAGGAGATTATGACACCTCATTAGGTGGCGAGCCAATCGAGCAACAGGACCCCATGGCGTCAACAACAATAGCACAGAATTTCGCGGAAAATGTATCGCGTTGCAGACACGTTTTAGACTCCGCTGTTGTGATCGAGCGAGATGGGGAAAGTGGCGAAAGGAAAACGTAAAAATCAACCAGGAAAACGGGGAAAAACCAAGGCTAACGAAACCAGAAGCGCGTCAGCGGACAGTTTGCCAAACTGTGCACTCCTCGGAGGAGTGCACCGATAACAGAGATGAAATCTATTGGGTAGGTTGTTCGTTTTCATTGAGTGTAATGTAATTTACGCTTCAAGCTAAAGCGATTATTCATTTCGTATCAAAGGAAATGTATAATGAAAGAAAATCGCATTTTTACTGTTATTTAGGTACGATGGTGATTTCTTCGTAAGAAATATTCAAGATAGCGTGGAGCGAAGCAAAAAGCGAGAGAAAGGGCCACGCAGAACGCGCTATCTCCAGTATTACACGTGGGCTGATACGCTTCTGGTGAGTTCTATTTCATCGGTCTAATTCTTGCTGATTTTATTCCAATGTTTCATTACAAACGCGCAGTAAAACGTTATTTTGTTTCATCTCGCTGCAGAAGAAAGAAATCGGCCCAGAGGATGCAGAATATGATATTTGATATTTTCACAGGACGCTTGCAAAGTTACCCTGCAGGACTTTTGTACGGTAATCGACCTCTGTGTACTTGATCCAATAACAGTGGATTAATTTGAAGGCCGCTGCTCCAGTTCTTCGTGATCACCTTCAACAGAACCTTCAACGTCGACTAGAGTTTCTTGGTCGAACCAAGAGCCTTTGTTGCTCTCTGCAAGATCACGTTTTCGATCTTCGCTGAAACCTATCTTTCCCTTTTTCTTAGGCCCTGGCTTCTTCCGGGATTTTATCCACAGGCTCTTTTCGTTTTTTGATGACTTTTCCAGGTGGGAAGCGCCGGCAAAGAATATAAAATTTGAAGTGAGAAATTTTCTGCAGGCGAGATGTAAACAAAATATGCTTATTTCTGAAATAAGAGCTCCCGGATGAAGCGTTTGCCGCGAAAATTCCTCTGGGGCGTCTCGCACCAAGAAGATTATGACACCTTTTTTATTTATTTACTTTTAGATGGAAATACCTTTTCCTAAATATCTCGCGCGCTTTTTAATATTTTTCAATTTTTTTTTCAGTAAATGTTAGATAAAATCCCCAAATTCTATTTGGTCGAAAAAAATGTTTTTTTCCCTTTTTTACCCTATCGAACCCAGGAAGTATCCTTAACTTTTGTCGGTGGTTTTACAATTTGCCCATGCGCAGGGCACTACTTTGCTAAATACAAAATGGCGTCGAAGAAAAGAGAGGCCAACATTGGTAGCGATAAAAAGGTTAAAGATTCGACGCCTGAAGGCGTTTCAGACACAGTTGATTTCCCCTGAGTCCGAGTGCATCAGTAACCTTTAGGTATCTCCCCTCGTCCGATAGGTATTATAGCTACTTGTTTTTCAACATTCATTGAGGATCTCATACAGTTGAACCTCGACTTAACGAACCTCTATTTAACGAAGTCCTCGATAAAACGAACGATATTCTATGTCCCGGCCAAAGTTACAGTAAAATGTATGGAATAGAACCTCGATATAACGAACATAATCGGGAAACCCAAACGTAAAATCTACCTCAATATAATGAGTTACAATGTCAACACGCGACACGCAACACGCTGAACAGATCAACAGTCAACAAATCCTTTAATCCTTATGGTAAAGAGACAGCAACCTTTCAGTCAACGGCTTATTATATTAGATATTGGCACTATAGTATTTCGACATCAATTACAGTCGAACCAGGTCAAGCGTACCCCCCTAGACCCTATTAATGGATCGATTATTTGAAAATTGAACCCATTAGTCGTTTCAAAGAATGCATTCATTTATTCATTGTTAACGCGGATCAATGATCAAATTAAAATTCGCAGAACATAGATCAGCGCTAACAGTAAAAGCAATAGCCTGTAAAATTCAAACTACAGTACATTTGAAACAGCTCGTCCGTTCAAACTGTTCCTGCATGTTGTTGACACATTCATATAATTCGTTATGCAAATTTGGTCATGGCAAAAGCACAGAGTCAAGCGCTTGCAAATGAGTCGGGCTGAAAAAATTCCAATTTATCTTTCATGTATAGCATTACCTACCTTGTAGCATGAAAAAGTTTGGTATATATTATTATTTCACCAGACTGTCCATTATACGTCGACGAATAGCGCAACACATGTGCTGCCATTGTCGAAGGTCAACTGAAATGAACATCTTCCATTGTGAGTTCGCATACTTTTCGCTAAATTATAAATTTGCATATACCTCAAAAAGAGAACCGTTTATTATAATAAAACGCCGGCTTCCAGTCCTTTTTCATTTTTGTTTTTGAATAACTTACGGAAAAAACGCAAGTGTACAAACGTAAAATGTTCATTTAGTGATCATTAGTGAGTTTAAATTTACGCGACAGGACCGTGCCTGGTTTAAAATGGCGAATTTTCTTTCTGACAGTACGCGTCGACTGCTGTAAATCACGAGAAATCTGCTTTTTGGAAAATCCACTATTATATAAATCAAGAATTGCCGCTCTGAATATATTGAGAGGAGTTTTTCCCGCGGGCTTTCTGGTTTTCTGGTTTCATGCATTATTTGTACCCTGGTTCGTATAATCCAATCAGAAATCTAATTTTGATTTAAATACTTGAAACGACTAAGGGGTTCAATTTTCAAATAATAGATTCATTAATAGAATCTAGGGGGGTACGCTTGACCTGGTTCGACTGTAACTTCTGCTCTATCTTCTTTGTCTTTTGTTAGTTCTATTAACTTATTCACTTTTAAAGGCTTCTTGTGATAAAACGAATACGTAACCGGAATTTCTAGTCCAATGCCCTTGTTTTTCCGTTTGCCAGTCAGTTCCACTGAGATTTGTCCTCCGTGTTTTAAAACAAAGATACAGATATTAAAGCAAAAACATCAAATCTTTGAAATTCGAAAATGTTGGGTAGTGCAACATATCAACACTAAAGTCCGTTTCCTTGTTTACTTCGACAATTTTCTGTATAACCTCTATGTTGGAACATTTAGTTTAAGTCGCTTTTCTGAAAGTCTCGTTTTTTTTGTGAACGAAAGCTGCGCGTCTGCTCAAAAGTGAAAATTATTGCTACTTAAGAGTGATTGTCAGTATTACTGACAATAAGCTTAGAATAGAACATTTTTGTCAAAATTGAAACACTTTGTTCCTTTCAAACATACATTGTACCACAAGTGGCCCATCTTATCGGTGTGTAGAGACAAATTTGCACCACTCACGGAGCCAATCAGATGGCTCCTTTTCAGTGCAGACCAGTTCAGCTATAATTTTAATATCAATTTAATTAATATTTATTTAACTGCTTCCCTTGTTTTGCTTGACAACTATTGACATTGTTGGTGGAGAAAATTTTTCTTTCTTGTCAGCAAAATGTATATGTAGGCAAAACAGGCATTTTAACCATTGGGGTGGATAACAAATCCTTATCCGCCTTGTTGCAATTTATTTTAGTGATTGAAAATACATGTACCTATCATTATACACTGTATTGTTAGAACATTGTATTCAACTTTGTTGTGAATTGCAAGTTATGAAGCATTGAACCTTGGGGAAAGAAATACCGTTAAAAAAACTTTGAACCAAATTTTGTGTATTATGCAGTTTGTAATCATGCTCAAATGCCATAAAGTTTGAGATCATGAAAATGAAGGTGCAAGTAACTACAGATGTATTTTAATGCATTTTAAACATTTTTTGTAGGCTCTCCCATCCTCTAAGAACCACTGAATAATTGTGTAACTTTAAATTAATATTTACACATGTATTTCCTCACCTTTTTTCCAGGTCCATTCCTGAAGAAGAATAATAAATTTCCAAGCAGCAGAAACAGAGCAATCATTGACATCAAAATCAGATAAGAGTTGTATAATGCAACATGTACAATTTCAATGAAGTAAACATCAGATCATTTATGATATATGTATTATTTTCCTGACACCACGGAGGCATTGGTGTGAAAAGGATTTTTTTCTCAGAAAGTTGTTAACCATCAATTTCTTTACAAAGTTTATGGTTGTAGCTGTCAAGAATTTATCTTCTCAGCATGTGTACATGTACATTCTCCGTTTTAAATTCCAAGGAAAGTGTAAGAAATTGCACAAGAGTTTGCAATAAAAGTTGTTACAATCTACTTGAACTTGAATGGGAATTTTGTTATTATTGTGATTTATGATTTTGTTTCTGATTGGTTAAGAAATTTGCGCACATTTTGCTACCCAATCACAGAACGTAGTAAAGTAGAACTATAGCCAAAGCAAACGTGAAAAAACGCTTGGATAAGCTAGACTTCTCTGTTTTTCTAGTTTGTTTTCCTACTACAGCTGCGTATGCACCCTTTTACTGAGAAAACCAGGCTAAACCTTGCTTTCCAGGTAATATTTGCCAACCATACCTAACCTGAAAGCCTGGGGAAACCAGGCCAACCTAGCTTTTCAGGTTATGCTTTCCCACCACACTTACCCTGAAAGTCTGGGAAAACCCGTCTAACCCTACTTTTCAGGTACGGTGTTTTAACCACGCTCACCCTGAAAGCGTGGTAAAACCAAGGTTACCTGGCTTTTCAGGTTCTAGTTTGCGCGCCGAAACCAGCTTTACCAGGCTTTTTAGGTAACTTTTGACCAAGCTAACCAGGAAAGGCTGGTAAAACCAGGCATACCAGACTCTTAACCAGACTTGAGTTCATACCAAAAGCCTGGTAAGCCTGGTTGAACCAGACTTCACCAGGCTTACCAGTCTTTTTACCAGGCTTTTGTTGCAAGGGAAAAATCAAAGAAATCGTGGCCACGGTCAAAAAATCGATTTCGCTCATACTTTGTCAGTTTGAAGGCCTAGGTAAGTAACTGAAGGATATGAGGTTAGTTTTTTGAAATACTCCATTTAACGGCAGAAAACCACGAAAAACGGTCACCCTACCGGAAGCTCGGATTTCACCTAGCGGAAACTCGAAATTTTACACTTTTCAGCTTCTCGCTACACAGACGTTTACATAGCTGTGAATCTTTCCTAAGTATAATTGAATACATTGATTCTTCCTTAGTCAAACCATGGCAATAATTTTTATCTATACTCATTTGTCAGCGAACTGAGATCCGATTAAGAAGACACACTTTTCTCATTTACGCGAAGGTGTAAAATAATCCAAACTCAGCGGTGAAGAAAGCTGACCGGTAGTTCTTCAAATCCTCTGATATTATAACCAAAGATAGTTCAGTCATTGATATTTAGGTCTACGTTTTTAAATCTTTAGGATCTAGTAGCACTTTTGCATGAACGCCGATCAAAATTCGATAAAATTCCAATTGAGCGCCTTTGAAATCTACAACTCCACATAACAAAGCGCTATTGAATAAATTAACTCCTCGGCCAAAGGGAGGGTTTTACGTTTTTAGCGGTTTGAACCGTTTTAAAGTATTTATTGTGATGTTAAATATTGTCTACACAGGTAAAAGAAACTATGAAACACCGAAACTACCACGACCTGAAATTAAGTCTCACAGGCTCGCTCCCTAATCTGTGTCACGCCCGAGCGACTTAGCTACAATTAGTACAGTAACAAACAGATATTTACATCTGTTGATGTAAAATAAGTCTTTTTTTAAATATCTTACTCAACGATGTGCCAGGCTCCCCAATTAACTTGCTGAAATAAAAATAAAAGAAAACATCAATTCAAACTGAAACGATTAGAATTGATTTTATTAAGAATGAGAAGCTTTATGCCGTCGATAACCAATCAGAAGTACCTGTTCTCACGAAAATTGCATCGTTCCCTAAAAAAATAAATAAATAAATAAATGGAATTATCTTTATCTGTGAAACATTGTATCTAAAACCAGAGTTTATTGTCGGGGAAGTTCATAGAACAGCGATGTCTTGTTCGTTCTTGAATATTGCTGATGGGATTTGCGGCGCAGACGAACGCACAAGTTCTTCAACTTCCGTCACGCCACTCACGCGGTGTAACAGGGATATAAAAAATCACAAAAAGTCGTTGAAATTTTCCGGAATTGAAACGGAGGTAGAATTAATTTTGGCGAGATATAGATGTTTTCAGAAGCCGGCGAATTTATCGGATATGACTATCTGTCCGGTTCATCGTGCCAAGTTAGGTATAGGTTGGCGAAGGACGGGTAATCTTTGCACCACCCCAGAAGTTGTTTCTGGTCACTGCATGCAAGGAGCTGAGGAAGGCATCCGCACTGGAAAAAGGAACAAATTTATTCCAATCTATGAAGATATTTGAACTTTCAAAACAGCTCGTCCCTGTGGGCTCAGGTAAGCAACCAATTACTTGATGTTCTACCAAACAGAAACTGTCTCCAATGAATAATTTTTAGTCTAAAAAAAGAGCAAGGTTTATTTCACGGTCAGGGAAGTATATTTTCCAATATTTCGAAAGGCACGGCCTTTCTTCTACAGGGTATGTTTGAGACAAACATACCCTCAAACATACCCTGAAAAGAAAGGCCGTGCCTTTCGACATTTTGGAAAATATACTTCCCTGACCGTGAAATAAACCTTGCTCTTTTTTTAGACTAAAAATTATTCATTGGAGACAGTTTCTGTTTGGTAGAACATCAAGTAATTGGTTGCTTACCTGAGCCCACAGGGACGAGCTGTTTTGAAAGTTCAAATATCTTCATAGATTGGAATAAATTTATTCCTTTTTCCAGTGCGGATGCCTTCCTCAGCCTTCCTTCCTTCAGTTACTTACCTAGGCCTTCAAACTGACAAAGTATGAGCGAAATCGATTTTTTGACCGTGGCCACGTTTTTTGAATTTTCCTCGATTTTTACTGACATTTACTCTTAAAGCCACCATGCTTAATGAATTGCATCTCAAAACGCGTCACTTCTGGGTGAAAAAGATTGCATTGAATGGTGTGACAGAAGTCACCTGTGTTACAAATCAATCATTAACTATGACCTCGATATAACGAATATTTTGATCGTTTCCCCTCAAGTTCGTTATATCGAGGTTTTCTTTAAAACGAACCCTCGATTTAACGGACAAATTTTGCCGGTCCCCAGCGACTTCGTTAAATCGAGGTTCCACTGTAGTTGTAGATTGCTTCTGCAAAAAAGGTCTGACCTTATCACAAATTTTCACGAAATTCGCCTTGGACATTGGAAAGTTTTCACGCCACTCATCAGTCACGATGAAGACATTAACAAAATAATAATAATAATAATAATAATAATAATAATAATAATAATAATAATAATAATAATAATAATAATAATAATAATAGTAATAATAATAATAATAATAATAATAATAATGGGGAGAATCTCTTTATTTACATATTTCAAAAAAATTGCTTATTTACAAGATAAGAGTATAAAAAAGAACTATTAAAACCTATTTACAATTGTGAAACGGATTACTAAGTAAAACTGAGTTTTTTCTTTGAAATGATACCGAAAAGCAAGCGTAAATCGGTTATTTGCAACTAAATGTTAACTTTTTGTTCACAAAAAGTGTTGGAAATTTCTTAGAGTCGAATCACATATAACGCGAGTTTGTAACTTTTCAACCATCCTGAAGTAGACGACTGACAAAAAAGTCACTATTTAAATTCTGGCTTGCGCAGTTTCTGATGTAAGTTTCTGATATAATAATAATAATAATAATAATAATAATAATAATAATAATAATAATAATAATAATAATAATAATAATAATAAGAGATTTGCTCAAGCATATAACAGCAAAAACGAACGATAAAAGCCAACGTTTTGGAGTGATCATGACTCCATTGTCAAGGGAACAATGTAACAGATTATGCAAATTGCATCATTTAAAACGGTCTTGGCGCGAAAATTAATATAACAGGGTGCGAAAATTACACAAGTACTTTCGCACGAATAGAGTCCTTCATCCTCTCTTGCAATTGTTTGCATTAAGACCGTACTACTTCGAAGCAAAGCGAGTATTAAAACGACACTTTCCATGTTCGCAATCTAGAGTTTCTTCCTCTATCTTTCCAGCTGAGTTATCACGCATTGATCAATGTAACCATGCCTTTGCCGTACCAAAATTTAGACGGTCAAGGTGAAATTTTGGACCGTATCGGCTTAAAACTCGTCTTCAAATTTGGAGGTCGAATTTTTGAACAGCTAGACGTTTAAATTTCATACGGTTAGCGTGGTTCAGTGTCAATAGAACACCTAATCGCGCGAATTTTCAACCGGTCGAAAAATCGTCTGGTACGCTGTGAACGTGGCCTAAAACAGCCACCAAATTTGGTGACTCTTGAAGGATAATCTTTATTTGTTCTCGAACAAAAAAAAAAAAGAATAGAAATTGGTGTCCAGGGATAATTATAAAGGGGGGGGGGGGGGGGGTTGGGGGTCTGACTCTTGAGAAATTCGGCTTTGCCAATCAGAGATGTTTGCCGATTATTCACTTATGATTACTTTTAAACTTTTGAGAAAATAATAAGAGCAAACATAATAAAAAGGGGAGCTGGTGGATCAAAAGTGGTCGCTACATGGACGTTTGGACGCATATCTAAGTTAATGTGACATCAGTATCTCATAGAAGCATTTTGAGCAAGCTATCATTAATCTTTGTTAAGTTTTCCTTGCTTTAATACTATCAAACTTAAAGAGTTCTAGTATCAGAAATAAATAGGAAAAAATAAATAAACAATTTGTAACATATGAAAAACTGGTCACAAAAAAAAAAAAAAACATCAAGAGTGCGAGTTTCTAAGCTCATTTTAAATGAAATAATCTTCGTGACTCACTTTCCACAACTATGAACTTTCTCTCGTCAGTGCCATATTTGCTTGTCGCCCGGCATATGTAGTTTCCCTCCTCTTTTATTCGGATGCGTGCAGTGTTTGTTGCATTGACAAGAGTTGTTGAGTTCCTTATCACCGCCATATATATAGGAAGGGTTCCGTTGGCTGTGCACAACGTACGCGTGGCGTTTAACACCGCTCGCACGACAGGAGCTGGTGACACAACCTTTGGTGCAACTAAAATGAGGATGATTAAATTGAAAACCGTCCGTCAATGATGACGTGACGTTGGCAATAAAATGACATGACTGAATTTAGGAAGTGGCATTTGTACAAAAAATTTAAACCTTAATTTTAAAAGAAGAAAAAAATGAAGCTAGGTGTAGCAACGAAATGTAGGGATGCAAACCACAGCCATTGAAGATTTCTTCAGACCTGGATACAAACCTGGCTTTCGCAAGATACAAAGAACTGGATAATCTTTTACCCGCATATATTTTGCTTTCTCTGCAAGTGGTGAAGCAGTTACCACAGTTGTTTGTCTGACGGAATTTTCCATGAAAATTTGTGCTATTGCAAAGTTAGAAATAACAAATGAACTTGAAACAAGTTTTAGTAAGTAGCTGCTGTTATTATTATTATTATTATTATTATTATTATTATTATCATTATTATTATTATTATTATTATTATTATCATTATCATTATCATTATCATTATCATTGTCATTATCATTATCATTATCATTATCATTATCATTATCATTATCATTATCATTATCATTATCATTATCGTTATCATTATCATTATCATTATCATTATCATTATCATTATTATTATTATTATCATTATTATTATTATTATTATTATTATTATTATTATTATTATTATTATTATTATTATTATTATTATTATTATTATTATTATTATTATTATTCTTTGCTATAATTTTAATGCCAGCGCGATTTCTTCAGCCGGTATGTTCTTACCAGGTGAACCAGTGGTGAAGGATAACCGAAATCCTCTCCTTACAACAATAATATCTGAGAAGAATGTTATTATTGCTTGGTCTCCAGATACAGAAACAGAGTTTCCAGTCATCTCCCCACAGTACACGCCGAAAGACTCTTTCTTGTCATTAGTAATCTTCAAATAGTCATAACTGCAAGGAAAATAATTTTTCTAATTATAAAGAGTAATGTGGCGGAAATGGAAAAATTACTTTACTGTGGCCGATAGATCACTTCGTCTAGAGCCAGTCCCATCCTTCGATATGAGAGTCTAGTGAAATTTTTTTTTTTAATCTTTTTCGTGTTCGGTGACACTTTCGCACGTTTAATTAAAAGGATTTGCTGGTACTCTTTTCAACTGCCCGTAGTGTTATTATTATTATTATTATTATTATTATTATTATTATTATTATTATTATTATTATTATTATTATTATTATTATTATTATTATTATTATTATCATTATTATTATTATTATTATTTTTATTATTTTTTTTTCTCTCAAGTGGGTTATTCCTTGCTTGCTATCTTTTCCGTTTTCCAACCCACTATCAAGTAATCCTAAATCAGGCTTCTTCTGCTCGGATAACTGCTATATGAGACACGTTGCTTAAAGAGAAAAAAAAAATGTCTAACAGCTGGTCTCTTGTTTTTTTTTTTTTTTTCAATGCTGACTTAAACAGAAAAACAGAACACCTCCAACACAATAGTGAAATGCCTGAACGCTTCACCGAGCAATTTTCACGTCATCGCGAAATGTAGCGGCAAATTTGATTGCCTCGTTAGAGAAATGCTCACACATTCGCATGCGTAAACCAACACTGAACGTACTAACGGATTCCATCCTCGCCAAGGTGTTTGTTTAGGCCGTCTATTCTTATTTATGCTTATCTTGTACCTCAGGCTTTTTAACTAGTCTCTTTATAATGGAGTCACGATGACCCCGAACCTTCGAGCAATAAATCTATCCTGGTTTTTTCCCCAGAAACGACACATAATTTATTTAAAGTGTCTTTCTAACATAGTTTTTGTTTTGTTTTGTTTTTATTTTTTAGTACTTGTTTGAGATAAAAATGTGTTCAAGACCTTTTGCATCTAATCTACTTTCAGCGATTTATACGTCTCAATAATTGAAACGTCGTTTTTAGGACAACATGAATGTCAACAAATTGCGCATGAGTGGAAAATAGGTATTTTAATTGCTCGAGGCCGAGTAGAGTTTAGGATTAATTACATTAAGGATTAATTAAGGATATATTCTTAATTCTACGAGGATTCATTGCGATTACAGGACAAAAATTTTTAAAACCATTGAGCTGTTCAAGGCACTTCGTGAAACACTCAGCCAAGGAGGAAAACCGCTTAAGCCGGCGACACACTTTAATTGGCGATTTTATACGCCGATAACCGCGAAACTCGCCAGGTGTGATTGCGATTTTCGCCTATAGCTTCGATCGGCGCATAAAATCACCGATATCTGGCATGTCAGATACCGGCGTTTAAATTCGCCGGCATTCGCCAATTAAATGTGCCCGTTCCCACGATTTTCTACGGTCATTACTGCGAATCGCCAGTAAAGCCAACCGAGCAGGTTGGGTGATTTTATCACATGAATTTTTAAAACTGCCACATCACCTCGATCGGCAAAAAAAATCGCCAAGTGTGTTTGCACCAATCGTTGGCGAAAATCGCTGGCGATTTTCGCTTTCGATCAAATTCGCAGGAGTGCTGCCGGCTTCACCAAGCGCGCAACACGAGAATGCTGATCGTTATAAACATGTAATTAATAGAAAGATACGGCCTTAATTCATTAAAACAAATGTTGCTTATAAATTATCTGATTCACCAGCGCTGTAAAGCTTTATGCCACCACGCGACAAAACATTGATAAAAATAGTAAACGGTGCGTCCGAAGCAAGAACTTGGATTCTGCCGCGGGGACTTTGAACCTGACTATTTTTTTTAACATTTCCGTAAACGCCATGAAACCTCAGCACCTTTCAAAAATTTATCTGGGGAATATTTTGTGCGGTCGTTTAGTGTTTATCGACTTTTATGATATCATAAATTGACCGGCCGTTTTTTTGCTTTTTGTTGTTGTTGTTGTTGTTGTTTTTTTCTTTTTTCAGAAAAAGGAAAATCTCATTTTAAAATGAAGAAAGTTACCTTTCTTAATGTAAATTGTGTGTTTCTACCTCATATTAGTGCTCCTTTGATCGTGTTGAATACTTTTCGCTTAATTTCAGTGCTTTCCTGAAGTTTTAAGGAAATCCAGAAATCCAAGATGGCGGGTCCAAGATGGCCGCCATTTTGAAATCATGACGCCATTATATATTACCACCTTAAATGACGTCTTCACTTCCGATTGTGAAGGTCAAACGAAACATCATTCAATCTTATATCAATTCTCCAAGTTTAATTGTCAATGCTTTTATAATTTCGAAGTTATAGAGGGGTGGGGAGATCCCCCTCTCCGGCTCTAAGAGACATAGGGTTAAACTTGAACCATTTCACTTACCCCTAATATTATGATAATAGAGTTAAATTACTTACCGACATTTTTCATGCCACTCTAAGTCAAATAAGTCAAAAGTAACCAGCGTCATGCCGTCTGGAAGTGGAACCGAATAACTACAATTCATATTATTTGGGTAGTTGTTTGGATATCCAGGACTTGAAAGCGAGTTGTTTACCGCTGAACCACATTCTGTTAAAGACAAAACTTAATCAACGTCAAGCACACAGGTGTGCACAAACAAGCAGATGCAATTACTGAACAGAAAATTATGACATTAAGACATACTGCACAGCCTACCAGAAGTGACAATAAGTACATTTTACATATCACATGGCAATAAGGCCTGTAATACCACGGTTGTCCGTGTATAATTTAACTGGAGCAAAGAAAAGAAGCATGAAGTGAACTTACCTTGGCTGGCGAGAACGCCGTTCTTGTTCCAAAACAGCACAAATAGCAAGGTAAGCATTGCCATGCTGGAGAAGTGTTTATTCACCATCGCAATTGCTCAAATTACTGATCTTTATTGGAGTAATGACTCCTGCGGGTAAACAGAATCAATTGCTCTAATAAAGTGAGTTATTAAAAACACTGTCCTAGATTACTACTGCCTTATCTTACCAAAGAAAATCTGTCAATTTACCTCACTAATCTCAAGTGTCAATCTGAAGTAATTTATATTTATTGACTGTTTATATCGTATGACAGGAAAACAAAGGTTGATACTCGGCTGAGGTGCGACATCTTGCTTTAAGTTTGTCTTCGTATTGCGCGTTAACAGTATTGCCTTTTCACAATTGAAGATACCAAAGTCTTGTTGGTAACCTTGGTGATTTTAAAGTTAAAATAAATCATGAAGTAGATTTCATGCCGCGGAATAGAAATAAAACAAAACCTGAGACGACCTTTTGTGAGATTATTGTTATAAGTAGAGGGCCATCATGTGCTCTTCAAAGTAACGTGCTCGTGTTTGGAAAGATGACGACAAAAGACTAACGTAACGTCATTAATATGACAAACAATTATTTCCTGGAAAGTCGCAGTGAGCCTTACAAAAGAAAAGGAAACTTTTGTACGAGATTACAACGGAACATCTTTCACCGCTCCTGGCAAAAAGCATGAAATAAGGCACATCATAGTTGTTACCCATATTGAATTTGTCTGGCGCACAAGGACATTAACTGTTATTATACCAACTCTTAAAAACGTTGGGAACATGCCACGTTAGAAACCCGTAAAAAAAATACTTAATGTAGTCAAATTGACTCCATGAATGGGAGAACACCTTTTAAAAGCCAGTATAGGCCACTAAACACACAGACGTCACTGTATAGCTTAATACTATTCCGAATTTCAAGGCCATTAAGGGTAAGGCAATGAGACTTTTTATAAGGTATATAGTATGTACCAAACTATTTCCTTTGTGTCCGCAAAGTGGACCGATGACGTTAATAAATAAGGCTAAAAATGGTATAAAAATGAGTACGTTATGATAAAAAAGTTAATACTTCTCACAAAAAAATCAAAACTTGAGACAAAGTTGTCGTCATGGAGACAAGAAGTCAATCAATCATTTTATCATATTGCTTTCTAGTTAGGTACCAAGTTTACTGGTCTAGTTTTCGCTCCCATTACACCCCAAGGCTGCATAAGGTACAGATGAGAATCGGAAAATCATTAAGCATGCCAACTTAAATAATTTCTCACTATAGAACATCCCAAGACGCCAACTATTTTGTCAGCGTTTTAGCCAAAAAAACATACAATAAAAATAATCGCCTGCCTGCAAGATAGCAACATCTCAACCATTGCTAACATTAAAAATTTGCTTGCGCTGCCACCAAAAAACAAGGTTAAATAATAGGCGGTAATAACCACAAGAATTGATAAATTATTACCGCGTAAGGCGCATTCATTCACTAGTAAATAATCAACTATAAAATACATAAAATTAAGTCTCACGCACCAAACTGAGGTAAGGCCAGTTGTCTTGTAATATTTATAACTCTGAGAGGATAACAGTTTAACTGACAGCTACTGTGTGTTATACAAGTTTTATTTCTGGCAATGACAAAGTTTAATGACTCAATGTTGACCTGCCTAGATTCTTCAATAGATTTACAGCTGTTTTTGTCATAGGCCATGTGCTTCCTGTAAGATGTAAGGATAATTTATATTTCACATTTTAACGACCCAATTTGGAATCTTTTCCATAGCACTTTTATGGATACCTTTTTTTGACATTTTAGTTTAATTTTTTAAAAGGTTCAGTGTTTTAAAGAAGATGCAAAGGAGCAGGAGAGTTTTGGTTAAAGAGTTATCTGAACGAATAATGGTATGATTGATTGTTCAAGTGACATAAGTCTTGCATCACCATATTTATATTGGCTTACGTATAATTTCTTTCAAATATAAGATATATGTACACTTTTTGAAAAAAAATTTCCCCGTAAGTTTTAATTTGTCTTGGTTCAAATAAAATTTATACTGTTTGTTGAATGTGATAATTTTTTCGCGTTGGTAGAGACTTCTGGTAGAGTCATTCCAGATGACTTAAAACTGGACCACTCGTACAGCTAATCAGGTTGCATAATTCGCCTAAACAGAAGGAAACTAGTATTTGCCCTGCCGAACTCAATCCTTAAAATGTTGCTTTGACCAGCATTTACTAAAACGCTCTGACGATACATTGACGAAGTCCATAATAACGAGTTTAATTGTCGGTATTGTATGCTTCGCAAAGCAATAAAAAACGCAAGAAGAAAGTTGATGTTAAAAATTTTTGGCAATAAACATTCATGAAACATTCATGATAATTTTTTTCCAAAATATCAGATGACCTAAAGTGTCTTAAAAGAATTGAACGTAGCCCTCTCTAAAGTCATTGCTGAAGTATTAATAAAGAAAACGGCATCTGGTAGCTCGGACATTTTAATCAGATTTTACACCGGATATGCAATTTCGCTATAACAACACTTACAGAGCCTTAGACAAATTTATGAGTTAGTTACTCAAACACATTGATCTGGCTTTTCATATTATGATGGCTACAATTGAAATACTGAAAACAGTTAACCAGTAAAAATCTGGAATGATCATTTACAAGAAGTTTTCTACTTCGTTAAAAGAATAACTAAACAAACCTAAGTTTAAATTTTTGTTAAAAAGACATTTGAGAAAATCAGCATAATCAGCAATTTCGCATTTTGAGATGCTAATTTTATTTTCTAAAGAAAAAGCTTGTTTGTAAAGAGCAAGTTGTAATTATTTGCTGGTGAAGAGCATCCGTTCTTATCAGTACTCGTAATACGCTTTTTCCTGTGATATATTCTTCTAACTTTTGGGTAGCTCTTAGTAATAATTATGCTATGCAAAATAGCCATCTGGGCTCATACGATGTATTTTTGCAACAAAAGTACTAGAAAGCAGGTCACTCTCACTAATGGCTCAAACCAATGGGTACGTTTTGTTGGCTGAGTTTAAGATCAGCTCAAACGATATTCATTTGTGTTTATTGTGAAATAATCAAAGTGTGCAGTGTTGTGTTTATTTCTTCGCGCCAATGTTTTCACTGCTATTTGCGTCAGTAGCTGGATGTGTTAGCTAAATATTACTTGAACAGTTAAATTGGACAGTTAATACACAAAGGGAACAACAACTATAATTTCACTTACCTGAATGACTGATGACAATCGATTCTCTCTGCAAGAAGTTGTTCCTCAGGATTACAAGCGTGGGCAACACCGAACGCACTTAGAAAGTACAGCCCTGTCCAGCTGTGGTTTGTGATAACAAATTGCATAAAATGTTCACTTGACTTCCGCGGATGATTTGTGGCCTTTTATTCTTAACTCCACAGAGAGTTTGCTTAAAAACTAGTAATTATGTTGATTATAGAAAAAAATGACCAAAACATTGACCGAGTTTCTTTTTTATTCCCCTCAAGAGAAGCAGCTGTTAATTTTTTTCGCATAACTTAACTTCAATAAGCGGAAATTTGCTTGGTTTAGCATTTAAATAAAAAGGTCGTTCCATGTTGATGAATGAAGGAAATATTCCTCTGATACATTTTCTCTACCCTAAAATATAAATAGTGACTGTTAAATTTCTTCTGTGTACACGTGGATATATGTGACGATTAACTCTTTTCAGTCGAAAGATTAAAAATAAGCATATAATTATTCGAATGTTATTTTTGAAATGTGATGCAGTCTTGTGTCTTGCTTAGTCTAATTTATACCTAAATAATTTATAATTTTTGCTTCCTATAAGTTCACTTTTTTAATTCTAATGAAAAGATAATTTTGACTTTTTTCGAAGAATGATTCTTTTTTATAATGCAATGATAGCATTTAATTTTGATTTAGTTGCAACTGACTGTGTGATGGCATTTGTGAGACTTTAAACATTTAACATCAGGCCATTATTGTGTAATTTTTTTTTTTCATATTGCTAACATATACTTCTCCGATGGGTTTTCAGAAAATTTTCTTAAATTGACGCTAGTAATTAAAGAAATTATTATACTACTTTAAATATTTTTTTTATGAAAAAAAAAATACAGGTAGCCTTGTGGGTAATTATATAATAAATTACTATTTTTCAATGTTTAACCCTATAACCCCAAATATCAAAGAACAAATTCTCCTATCTTTTTCCCATACATTTCTTATAAAAGTACCAGGGAGAAGTTATTAAAGTATCAAGAAAATTCACCTTGAGTGGTCATATCCTTAATTCTCATAACCTTAGGGGTTCAAGAAGCATTGATATTACAAGGAGAAATTTGATGCTAATCAGTGTAAGGGCTTACAGGGTTAACATCATCTTGTCCTTCTACTGTTAAAATAGAAAACCTTGTTAACAAAATTCAAATTATGTTGGCTCAAAACTTTCATTACGGTTGTCGAATGAAAAAACAAACAAACAAACAAACAACAAAACAACAAAAAAAAAACCTGCCCTTTGCACGTGTGATGTTAATAGAACTATCTGAACAGCACTCAAATGCATTCCTTCTCAGTAACGTGGTACCTGTATAAGTGCACAGTGAAGTAACATATTTTTTTTTTACCTTTGTTGATCATATCAGCACAGGTCGCTAGCTTTGGTTTATGTTAAAGGGAAACTCCAATTTTTAAAACAAATAGACAATAAATTGTTGAAAACAGTATATAAATTTCAGAGCTAAAAAAAATGGATTTTACTAGTCGCCTATTTTCATTTTTGCGCACCGCCATTTAGGATTCCATGACGTCTAGCGCCTGCCCAATTATTGCGTTCGGGAATATAACATTATCAATTTTTCTTTTCCTCGTTTGAGGAATATACAGGTGTCAAATTTCACTTCCGGTTGAGTACAGCACTGTGCAAGACAGGAGACTGGGCATAGTAGGGCTGTGTTGTCAATACAGAAATGCTACTCTCCCAATTTCTCTATTCTTCAATGTTTTTTTTTCTAGCGCAGAGGAAGAAAACCTGCGATATGAACATATCAATGGCATCATTGAATGAATGAAACAACTAAAAAATAAAGATTACCCACAAGACTAAACATTCATGTATTGACGTCACAGCCTAACTATCCCCAGTCTCCCATCTCGCATGGTATTGTACCCAGTGGGAAGTAAAATTTGATGCTTTTATACACCTCAACCTAGTCTCCCTCTCAGCCGTTGTCTCGTCACGCAACGCTCCTGCGGGGAGGAGAGTTGCGTGACGTGACAGAACGGCGGCGAGTGAGACTAGCCTCAAACATGAAGAAGAAAAATTGATAAGTTCTTTTTTTTTCAATTTTTATAGGAGAACAACAATACCATTTAATCAAGCAAACAAAAAAAAAATCTGTCAATACACTTTAAGGTAGTTCCCACAAAAATAATTAAAGACAAAATTTAGTTGCTATAAGGAGTACTCCATGGTGACAGATGTCTGATAGTGCTGTTTCGAATTCACCAAGACCGCTGGATAAAAAGACAAGAGATGCACTTATACAGGGTTACCCTCAATCTGAAGTAAAATATTCACAAATACCAGTGAGAAGATGAACTTTTCACAACTCTGTGTATTGTTTTATATTAGGATTCAGCACTTTCCTGCTAACATTTGTGAATATTTCGTTTCAGGTTGAGGCTAACCCTGTATTAATGCGTCCTTTGTGTTTTTATCCAGTGGTCTTGGTGAATTCGAAACTGGACTATTCTTCATACAACATTACTGTTAAAGGAGAATTATCATGCAAATTTGATGTCATTAAAAAACCAAAAATGTTTGTCTGTCAACAGAAACAAAACAAAAAACCAATAACAATAATTGTCTAGGTTTGTTATAAATTACCATCCCATCGTAAGAAAACTCTTGATCAGTGCCTGTGGCCAGAGACAGACTAGGTCGAAATGGATTCAAACTTGAAAGATGATAAGCTAAACGTTTTTCAAGCTCTCACACTTTTGTCTGCAAAATGTGCCAAAACATTTGGCTGTTCCTTTCAAGAATTGAGTTGATTTCTCTCCTCTCATTGTTCTATAATTATTTTGTAGCTACTGTGTAAGTGAAGGTCTAAAATGTATTTCACCATTTTTAACAAAAGTTAAAAAAAAGCCTGACACTTCCCCTTTAAATCAAACATATATGGATAACAAGAATAAAAGGAAATGATCAGCTTAGATTAAACTTCTTGCAGCTGTTACCAATAACATGCGAGCCACACTGTATTAGATTCAAAAGAGTTAGGTAAAGTTTTTTATTTTTTATTTTTTGGTGTAGATGCCAATCATTAGTATTCTGACAACATTTCAAGGCAACAGAACCAAGAAATTGACAGCTTTATCTTCTGACAGATGGTAAACTTTATTTAAGTTGATTTCCACGCCATTTTATCTAGAAGATAGGGCATCATTTTCAGGATACTGTATTTATGATGAATAAATTAGAATCTTGCAAAACCAGCAGTGTGTGCAATCACTCGTGAGTTAACCAATGATCACATGCCGTGAAATCTAAAAATGGCTTTTCTTTCCGCTTCATCTAGCTCGGAAATCAATTACAATAAAGTTTTACCTTTTCCTACCAAAGTCGAATTCTTTAGTAAGTTTCTTGCCCTTGGATCTTGTCAAAATTCAACATAATTTCAGCAGCTTTAAGTTTGATTGATGTCCACCAAAGTGCAACTTTATCCGAGTCTTTTGAAGGTGGTCAATGAAGATCGTTTGTTATCCAATTAGTAACCAAGTCTCCTCGTTAATGCCATAAGAAAACTGTGGTGAATAGTGAGGAGGATACATGTAACTATGTTGATCATGGAACTTAAGGACACTGCCTACTTATGTTACTCCGCATACCTTCTGCGCATCTCGAGATACTCGGGTTACCTATGGGTGGTGCCTACTAATACAGGGGTATTTTTGTGCGGTTTAAAACTATGCAGAGAAAGCAGGACCTACAGTGTAGCACGTGCTCTTGGTATCTGCGTGTATAAAGAAAATTGGGGCAATTATGTATTTTTCAGAGATATATGTAACAAAGCTTCAATTTGGAAAAAAAAAACATAAACTGTTCATTGCTTTGTATTTTACAGCTTTTTAGAATAATTGTTACTTAACTACCCGTACAAAAATGTGTGGCAGAGTACCACCAAGTTTGGTTTTTGATTCTAATGGCTCTTGCTAAGATCTGCTTTTCTTGCATAGTCATAAAGCATGCAAAAATACTTCAGTATTAGTAGGCATCCATCCTTAAATTAAGGGCTACTTCAGATTGTTGGCCGCATTAACAGTCCTTTTCTAGTTAGTCAAAGGAAGTGGAGTAACTACATTGTATCTAGAAAGGCACTGCTGGAGGTCTGCTTGGAAATCTTCTCAGATAATGAAACTGCAATGTTGGGGACTGTTTACATGAAGCAAGTAAGATCCTAGTAGTAGAGCCCCGACGGTGAAACAACTTTTCTTTGGTTTACATGCAGGGTGCTTACCACACGGGGAGAAAAGAAAGACAAAGTTATTAGCCTTTAGAAGCTGAATGCCCAACCATCACCATGTTTGTCTCCCCTGTCCCTAGTACTAGGACCTTCCAAGCGAAGGTACATGTCTACATGTACATGTAGTTTACTTAGTTTGTGCTAGGGACTTCCTGTCTCTCAGCTAGGATTCAAGAGGAAGACCTTGATTCAAAAGATCCAAGTGCTAACACCAAGTACAACCTTTTTCATGTTAAATGAATGCAGAAAACATGGTGCTAGAATGATCCACCTTCTAGGGCCTTCGTAGTGTTAAGATCTTCCTCCCTCCATGTAATAGCGTTGCCTAAACAAAGGGTTAAATGAGCAGTAAACAACAGCGCTGTATGTTGTGGTACATTTCTGTATATCATGGCTCATTTTTGTCCTGATTCACTGTGATACAAAGGTCAATCAAGGGTTGACTGACTGAGCAAAGTAGAGGCAATTTTAGCTCAAAGGTTTCTGAATCAAGTCCTCAGACATTGGCTTATTAGCCATCCAAGACAAATATGCATTCCAAAATATTGCCACCAATTGGACAACAGCGATGCGGTGCTGAATTGGAACGAAAGTAAAGTTAAGGGTTTGTGTCAGAGGCCATATCTTGTAATTTGTAATCAAAGTCTCCACGTAGCGTTCCTGAAGCATCTTCTTTATTTCATCCAGCCTTTTCCCAGCGAGTGTCTCCGTGACGCCAAAAAAGAAGCATATCATAACAGGAGCAAAGAGGCTTTGATCTAAGAGCATCTTTTTGAAGCCCACAGTTTTAGCTGCACCAGGTACAATCCTGTCGAGGGATAGGTACCATGTTCTAAGCACAGGAGCAATAATCAAGCCCACCACACCCATACGAGCAGTTCGGACAAAATCATGGTTAGTTCCTTTGTGTTCAACAAGCTGCTGAGTGACAACATCGCCTGTGGCTACAAGGACACCTAATGTACAAGGGCAGAACATTTCAGTTAGAGAATGGAGTATGAGTTAAGTAACAACATAATATACTCAATACAGAATATTGCAGCTGTAATCTGAGTTTTTCTCTTCTCACATTAAAAGTAATAAAAATATTATACTCTGTACATGTACCACTCATTACTTATTTGAGGGGGGTAATTGTAAAACAAGCACAAGTGATGACGAAAGTTCTGCGAATAATTATGCTCCAGATAATTATAAGCCAAGGTCAACGTCTCAGAAAATAATGTAGTTGATGGTTATTTTGTGCTTTAAGGGCTCGAATTCCATGGAAGCTCAACATGACTTACAGTCTGTAACCCTAAAACCTGAATCAACACATGGAAGATTTCTTTCATTCTCTTTTTGCCAAATAAAAAAATCAACCACACATCTGGGCTTTGTTTCTTGAGCTTTAAGCAGAATTTCATAAGTCAATTCATCTAATTCAACCCTTTTGGTGACAACATAAATATGGGACAGTACTATAGTACAATCTATGTTTTTGGCATGATAACTGATGTAGAACAAATAGTGTTAGATAATGTGCCCTTCATTTCGAAAACCTTTTATAAACCATTTCTCATTTGGCATACAGACCCAACAAGCTTATGACTTTAGCCTGAGAACTAAACCAACTGAAGTGATGCTTTCAGAACTGATTTTTCTTCGTCTCTTTGTAAAGCTATTAACGAAACTTTCTAACATCACAAATTTGTGGGCCAAAGTAGTTTGGAGAAATTTGAATTTTAAAGGTCAAATCATCACTTATGCTTGCTTCCACCCAGGACTTCAATTGATACATGTTATTGCAGTTTCACACAGTCTCATTGTACTTGAACTCATTATTAGCCAAGTTGGTGCTACAGTATTTGCTTTAAATTGGCAATCACTTCATGACAGTGTTTATTAATCAATAATTTTTTTAAATCAGCAAGGAAAGCATACACTGTACACGCATACCTAGAAGATACACCGTACATGTACTAGGCTAAAATTTTTGCAGGTACCACTTCAGGTAATAGGCCTTATCACGGTTTTCGACGCCATTTTGATGGGTAGGCAAACAGGCTTGAAATAACAGTGTTTGTATGGGAATCCGATATCAAATAATTTTCATAAAACATCGCTTCTGAAAAATTCATGAATTGGAAACTTTTTGTACTAGGAAAAGGATTTTAAGAACAAAATTGGAGGGATGTAGCAGTGACAGAAAGCGTCCAGTCGTGTTTTGAACTTTCCATACTGTACATTTCCCTGTATATTTTCCCGGGAACTATTTTTAGCAGCAGCTCACGGCTGGTTCGCTATACAGACAAATGTACCATTGAATTACCGGTAAGTTCAGCATCTGAATCAGTTCAGCTAATTAATTTGGGCAGGCTAAATCTAAATTTGTTGTGGCTCATGTAAAGTACATGTACAGCTGAATTAAGTTTAGTATGTGAATCAATTCAGCTGGGATAAATTACAGTGTAAGTTGGGTGGATCTAAATTCAAATTTGTGGCTCGTGTGAAGTACGGCATCTGAACTGGGCGTTAGTCTTATTTCTCTGCATTGCACCCCAGTGACATCTAACATCTCATTTTTATCATATTTAGACAAACTTAATCACAAATTTATCATCTTTGCCCAAGAAATTATAAGTGAAAAGTAAGTGACAGTGGGTGTGATCAATACTAAACCAAGATTTCCGGAAAATTTCGGTCCAAAACTGAATGGATTGGTTCGGTCCAACCGGAAAGGTTTTGAAAAAACGAGTGGACCACTTTTCTCGGTTGGACCGGTCCGCCCGAAAATTGACCGTTCCATTTGGCTATTTCTGGAACTTTCTCAATCTCAGTACCTGGCTGTTCGCTATTTTTGTTGAGCATGGAGGAAAGTGTGGAAAGCACTACTTGCACTTCTAATTATCAGTGCAGCCTTTGCGGATGGTTGTAAACGGATTTATCGGAGCTTCTTGTTCACCCGTGCACAGTTGCAACAGGCATGCAGTTGCTTTGCAAGCTACAAGTGTTTGTTTTAGTTGTTAAAAGCTTTTTATTTCCCGATATTCCCAATGTTTTCGAGCACTTGCAAAACTCCCGCCATTTTATTTGGTTTAATATCTGTATTCATTTAGTTACACAAGATTCAACTTTTACTTCAGTTCCCGATGATGTTCAATCTCAGCCAACCGTTGGATGATGGGAAGACAGACACGTCCGGTTGCTAATCGAAAGCTATCTTAAATTCAAAGGCCTAATTGGACAGGGAAATAACACGAAGAAAGGTTCGGACCCGTCACAATCCATTCGACCCCAAGAAATTTTCGAACCTCAGCCCGGAAATTTTGGTTGAATGGATCGCGCCCAGTGTTATGAGGTGAAAATCACGAGGCCGACTAATGCCCCGAGGTAGGTTTTGGGCACTACTGGAACTAACTGATGCATTATAAGCTTGACAAAATAAATCAAGTTCCAGAACATTTAGATTTTGACGACATTTTTATAATTTACAACAGACAAGTTGTTGATTTGTGTAGAGTTTACGAAGGAAATCCCATAAATCTAGCTACGTTTTGTGTACCCTAAAATCGATGTCCACAATTCAACTGAGAATAAGCTTAATTTGAAACCGAAAACCCCACATGTATTACAGCGGTTACCAATAACACGCAACCTATCGCCTTCATAAGACTTCGACAAAGTTGCGTTTTGGTGGACGTCAATCAAAGAAAAGCCGTTGAAACTATTTTTAATTCTGACAAGATTCTAAGGTGACCCGGCAAGAAACTGAGAATTTAAGCTTCGCTAAGAGAAGGTAAAAGTAGTATGACACTTGAGGGTATAAGCACACATTTTAAAACTGTGCACAAACTGACCCCCAACTCACCCATAATCATCGCTTAAATCAGCCCAACTCATCAATTTTCGATTTTCATAAATGACACATTATTTGACCCCAACTCGCCCATTATCATCGCTTGAATCCAGCCAACTCATCAATCGCTGATTTTCAAGGTAACTGACTGTAATCATCGTGACCTTGACCTTGGAAAATCCTCGGTTCCTAAATCCTCGTACCTAAATTTAGCAACCTAAATCCTCGCAACCTAAATCCTCGGTTCCTAAATTTTCACAACCTAAATTTTCCTTGGTTGGTTCAAACCGGTTTAAACCGGTTTATGTTTTTCCAAAACCGGTTTTGTAAAATTATGTAATCTATTTTATATTCAGAAAATGAGCAACACATTTGATCACAATAACAAGACATATTTTATCCATCCAACTTTCCAAAATTATGGAGCATCCACTGATGGTTACATTATCAACCGAAAAAGATTGGAACCAAGAAAAGGATATCTTTCTCCCAATGGATATTATATCATTTCTCCTGGACGATACAATACATGCCAAGCCCACAGAATGGTTTGCATGGGAGGCTGTAAATCAATCAATAATTCCTCCTGGATTGCAAATAAATCACATCAATTGTGACCGCCAAGACAATTCAAGCAAAAATCTTGAGTTGGTGACAGCTTCCGAAAATATCAAAAAGATGCATCAATCAAGAAAAGCTTCTTTTAATAGCTCTTATAATGAAGATGAATTGAGAGTTGTCAATACATTAATGGCATTTCCAATTGAAGACGATGATTGTGAGTTTACAAAGACTGAAAACAAGATTATCAATAAGATGTATTATCGTATGTGTCATCATTTCGATGACACTGATTTTCCACTTTACAGGGATTAATGACGTTGAATTCAATGGTTGTTTGACTATGTTTTTGATTTTTTAGACCTCAAAAATGGTATAATTGTCTCTTAAATTGGACCAACTCTGAAAAATTTTGGTATAAAGCTTTGGTGATTATATAGTATTGTATAGAAATGGAGAGAAAAAATGAAAAATCAGAAATCGCATATGTGATTGATTCAGCTGGTAATCAATCATCTTCATCCAATCCAGCCGCAAAGACTATTATTCATAATGAAAAAAATATTATATCCATCCAATTTATAACAATTATGGATGTTCAAAAGATGCGTATATAATCAATAGAAAGAAATTAATCCCAAGAAAAGGTAGATTAAGAAGCAATGGTTATTTGGATGCTACTGTTTACAATCAAAATGGAAGAAAAAAATATTATTCCCATCGAATGATTTGGGAAGCCGTTAATCAAAAAATAATTCCAGATGGATATCAAATACATCACATCAATTGTGATATACAAGATAACTCAATTAAAAATTTAGAACTTGTAACAAGACAACAAAATATGATATATGATGGTATTCGAAGAAAGGGAATGAAATATAAATCACCACAAAATGTACCAATGAAATGTGGAGTTTTTTATTATCATCATATAGATATAAAAACTATGGAGCTAATAAATATGGGCAAATATACAACAAATAAACTAAGAGAGTTTCAAATGGTTATAAACATGTAATGGGTTATTTGATGATGACGGCACAACAAATTGGATTACCGAAGAAAAACTATTATATTCACAGACTCGTTTACGAATGTCATTATGGTCCAATTCCTGATAAAATGCAAATAAACCATATTGACTCCAATAGACAAAACAATTGTATCAATAACCTTGAATTAGTTACTCAATCAGAAAATATGAAACATGCTTTCAAAGCCAAGAAATATAAAACAAAGATTGAAATTACAACTGATAAGCCCATTGAATCAATCAAATTGGATATTAAAATGAAAGAATCAGATGATGATTTTACAGATGAAGAAAAACAGTTAATTGACAAAAAATATAATGCAATTGTTGAAAAAATCAAAAATGGTGACTTTCCATATCGAAAACAACTTCAACAACATTTTCCAGATGTTGAATTTTGGTAATTTTTGATTAGACCTAAGATTTCAATTAATTGAGATTTTAGGCCTATGTTGCCGCACACAAATAACAAAGCAATGCACCCGTCAGATGTGCAACTGATATCTGACATGAACGTTGTCGCCAGTCCTCGTTCATTAGCAAAACTGGCAAACGCAGTCAATAAAAATAATATAACATATAATATTATGAACAAAAATAGTTTAAAAATATGACTTAAAATCAATTGATAGCATTATTAATGGAAAAACAAAAACCTGTGCCAAAGCCACGAACCAAGAAAGTTGTTCCCATTCCATATCCAAGGTTGTCAGTCAAACAAATGGTCCAGAATTATGAAAACAATATTATCAAACCACCAATGGAATTTAGAGATAGACCTCAACCTTTGCCGAGAAACAATATTATCAAACCACCGAAGCAATTTATGGATAAGCCAATTGTCCCACCCAGATTGATAAAAAAGATTGCTCCAACTCCTTTGCGGAGAACTGAGATAACAGAAGTTGCACAAGCATTCAAGGGATACACAAAATCATATTCAATTGGAATCAAAAATGAAACAGATCCTTTGGTTCAACTAAACACAACCAGATTGGCAATCAAAACTTTTATCAAAAAATTATTGCCTCAAATGAAAGGCTTGAAATTTATTGAAACTTTGTCAATCTATTTTGAACAAAAAAAAGGAAATGAAACTGTCTCCAGAATGGGATATTTCAATAATAAACCAAAAACAATCATTAATGCTGATGATTTAGCACCATTTTTGGATGTTAATGTTGAACAAATCATGGAAGATATTCACAAATGGATCAGTCAAGGTTCAGCATGGATAATCAAATCCATTGAAGGTCATTATATCAATATTATCCAATATGAACCACTTTCCGGCAGCTCATATATTCAACTTCCAATTGAACTGCAGAATTCAAAACATGGTATTATCAATCCAAAGAATAAAGACAATGAATGCTTTCGATGGTGTCATGTCAGACATTTGAATCCACAAATCAAAAATCCACAAAGAATCAAAAAAACTAATAAATCATTTGTCAAACAATTGAATTATGATGGCATTGAATTCCCTGTTTCCATCAAACAATATAACAAAATTGAAACCCAAAACAGTATTAACATCAATGTATTCGGTTATGAAAACAAGCAGCCTTATCCAATTTATGTTTCAAAAGAAAAGTTTGATGATGTATTGAATTTGCAGCTTATTGCTGAAAATGACAACACACATTATTGTCTTATCACACATTTCAATCGATTTATGTTCCATCAAACAAATCACAAAAATAAGAAACACTTTTGTATGCATTGTTTGCAATGTTTCTCATCTGAAGGAGTGTTATTGGATCACAAAGAAATATGTCTGGAAATCAATGGACAACAAGCTATAAAAATGCCCAAAGTTGGATCCAAAATTGGTTTCAAAAACTTTAAAAAACAATTACAAGTTCCATTTGTGATATATGCTGATTTTGAAGCTATCACTGAACCAATTCATGGTTGCCAACCATCCAATCAAAAATCATTTACTGAAGCATATCAAAAACATACTGATTGTGGTTATGGATACAAAGTTGTTTGCTGTTATAACGACAAATATACCAAACCAATACAATATTATCGAGGAGAAAAAGCTGTTTACAAATTTATGGAATCCATGCTGAATGAAGTCAAATACTGTCAAAAAATGCTGAAAACAAAGTTTAATAAACCATTAAAAATGACTCCGGATGATGAAAATGACTTCCAAACAGCAACTTCTTGCCATATCTGTGGAAAGAAATACATTGAATCAGATGTCAGAGTCAGGGATCATTGTCATGTTACTGGAAAATATCGTGGTTCAGCTCATGAATCATGCAATTTGAATTTTCAATTAACAGATAAAATCCCAGTTATTTTCCATAATTTGAAAGGATATGATAGCCATTTTATTATGCAAGAAATTGGATCAATCATTGAAAATAATACTTATACAGACAAAAAAGGACAAATCAAAAAGCATAAAATCAATGTTATACCACATAATATGGAGAAATGTATGGCATTCATGTTGGGCAATCATTTGGCATTCATTGATAGTCTCCAATTTATGAATCAGAGTTTGAGTAATCTGGCTGAAAACTTGCCTGAAGAAGCTTTGAAATACACGAAACAAGTGTTCAAAGATGATAAATTCAAGCTAATGAAACAAAAAGGTGTTTATCCATATGACTATATGAACAGCTTTGAGAAATTCAATGAAACACAATTGCCAAGTCAAAACGATTTTTTCAGTCAAATGAATAATAAACATATTACTGATGAAGAATACTATTATGCGCAAACTGTTTGGGACACATTTGAATTGAAAACAATGGGAGAATATCATGATTTGTATCTCCAATCTGATGTATTGCTGTTAGCTGATGTATTTGAAAATTTCAGGAAAACATGCTTGGAGTACTATCGATTGGATCCATGTCATTATTTCACATCTCCTGGGCTCAGTTGGGACGCAATGTTGAAGATGACTGATGTTAAATTGGAACTTATTACTGATATTGATATGTATCAATTTGTTGAAAAAGGATTACGTGGCGGCATCAGTTATATCGCCAATAGATATGGAAAAGCAAACAATAAATATATGCAAAATTGGAATCCAAATGAAGCCAGCAAATATCTCATGTATTTGGATGCAAAAAACTTATATGGTTGGGCAATGAGTCAATATCTCCCAACAGGAAATTTCAAATGGTTGACTGAAAAACAAATAAACCAAATCAATTGGTTCAATCGCAATGCAGAAAGTAATAAAGGATACCTTTTGGAAGTCGATTTGGAATATCCCAATGAATTGCATGACTTCCACAATGATTATCCATGTGCAGCTGAGCAAATCAAAGTGACACAAAATATGCTTTCAGATTATTGCCAAAAAATTGCAAACAAATTTGGAATAAAAACTGGACAAGTCACCAAATTGATTCCAACTCTTGCCAATAAAAACAAATATGTGCTGCATTATAGAAACTTGCAATTATATCGTGCTCTTGGACTAAAATTAACCAAAATCCATAGAGTACTGTCCTTTAATCAAAGTCCATGGCTAAAAAGATATATTGACTTAAATACTCATCAAAGAACTCAAGCCAAAAATGCATTCGAGAAGGACTTTTTCAAATTAATGAATAACAGTGTCTTCGGTAAAACAATGGAAAATATCAGGAAAAGAGAAGATATTAGATTAGTTACAACACCAAAACAATTGACAAAATTAGCTTCAAAACCAACATTCATTGGCAGCAAAATATTCAATAAGAATCTGGTTGCAGTTCATAAAATCAAAGAATCGCTGACTCTCAATAGCCGGCATATGTTGGGATGTGTATTCTGGATTTAAGCAAGACTCTCATGTATGACTGCCATTAAAACTTTATCAAAAGAAAATATGGTGCCAAAGCTAAGTTATTATTCACTGATACTGATAGTCTTGCATATAAATTAAAGCTGAAGATGTTTACAAAGATTTTTGGAAAAACAGCAAGATGTTTGATAATTCAGATTATCCATCCAATCATCAATTCTTTGATGCCACAAACAAAAAAGTAATTGGCAAATTCAAAGATGAAGCTGCTGGAATCCCAATCACTGAATTTGTTGGATTGAGATCCAAAATGTACTCATACATCAAAGACAATAATAATGGTGGAAAAACAGCCAAAGGAATCAAAAAGAAGGTGATCAAAAAAGAAATACAACACTCTGATTACAAAGATGTTCTTTTCAATGAGAAACAATTGCATCACCAAATGAAAACAATCAGAAGCCACAATCATGAACTCGGAAGCTTTGTCATCAATAAAACATCATTGTCATGTTTTGATGATAAACGATATCTACATCCGAATGGTCTTGATTCATATGCTTATGGACATTTTCGTTTGTAAACAAAATTTGTGACAAAACTTGTGCCTCAAACTTTGTGTTTAAAACTTGGTTTTCAATTTCCATTTTTCATCAATTTTCGACTATTTTTTCATCAATTTTTGAATGTTTTGTTGGGTGTATGCCCCATAAAACAAATAACAAGAATGGTACGATGGGTGCCAGACACATATCAATCCCCATCAAAGATGATTCCACGCAGGTGGAATCATCTCTTTGTCAAACCCTGCATTGCTATGATTATTGCTTCTTTTGCAACTATCACAAAGAATCATCCAATAAAACATCAAATATGCCATATTGTTGTGAAAATCAAAACATTCGAGATATCTCTGGTCAATTGACCTGCGTTTATTGTGGACAAGTTGTTGGTGAAGATTTCAAAACAGAATACATCAATTTTCATGCCAATTTGTTCAAAATATACAAGAAAACAGTGTATAATAGAAAATACCATTTGTCGCATACATTAGATCAATTTATTTTGAAAAACAAAGTTGAAATCAGTTGTTCAACCAATTTCAAAATTCATAAAATATTCGTTGAAATAAACAAAATCTTGCAACAAATCAATGGTAAAAGAAAGAGAATAATCAGTTTGAAATATCTTTTGCATAGAATATTGCAATTGATGAAAATTGATTCTTCCCAAATTGAGTTGACAAAATCTAAAAAAACGATGAAATTATATAATGTTTATTGGGATAAAATTATGAGTCTTATTGGACCTGAAATAATCCGCATAATCAATTATACATAAGTGAATATCTGATATTTTTTATCATATTTATCATCCCATTTATCGACAATCGGCGAATTATCCAAAATGAAATCATCATTTTGAGTAATCTTGTTTGTCAAATCATCTCTATCAAAATGACCATTTCTCATTATTTCTTTTATTTCATTCAACAAATGACCATAGGTTTGAAAAGCATATTGGCATTGATACAACCTTATTTCAATATTTTTATGCTTCATATAAGCTTGAATTACGACAGAAACTGATGATATTGCCAATAATGAAGCTCCACTGGTTGCGATTGATGATGCAATACCACCAGTTGCAAACACAATGGATGAAATATTCCCAGCGAATTCCCATTTTTTTAATCTTTTGTATGCACTTTTGTACATCCACATCTTTTTGTGATATGACATGTAATAAGCTTTCAATTCATCAATTTCTTCTTTTGATAATCGATTTGAAATATGATTGAAATCAATTATTAATCTCTTCTTTTGTTTTGAATTGTTTTGCATATATTATATGGCTATCTTATTTTTGATGCAATAATAGAGACCAGTTATTTGACCCAAAAACATGCATTTTTTCATCCAATTGAATGTTTTTTCTCATTAATGGTGTACATATAACCTTTGCCTTTTCCATATCTGTTGTAAAATTGACCATAAGTAGTTAGATGTTTGAGGGTATCAGCTCACTTTTCAAAAAATGATAAAAAAATCCCATACGAAACCTTATAAATCCAATATTTTTCCTAACTCCTGCAACGGAGACGCCATAAACCACACATTATCTCACCCCAATAACTACATAAAATACTATTTCAGCCTTTGAATTCAACCCTAAACTCAAAAACCTAAAAACCTAAATCCTCGGTTTTCAAAAAACCTAAATTTTTTTCCTCGGTTTTCAAAAACCTAAATCCTCACTTTCATAAATGACACCAAACTGATCCCCAACTCACAAACAATCATCGATTAAATCCAACCAACTCATCAATCGCTGATTTGAATTATGAATACAATATTTTTGAACACCAATTTGGATATAATTAACCTGTAATGGAGAAAAAAAATAATCATAAATAATTCAAATTTATGGTTGTTGTGTGACTGGGTGTCGTTACTGTCACGCGTGACGTTGTGTGACTTGTCATGAAAATGGACAAAACCCTAGACGTGGGGTGCTCGGTTGGCTGTTTACTTGCCTGGCCCCAGCCAGGTCTTTTTCCCGCCGCTGACAAGGCGGCTGTCCCTTCCCAGTTTACCTCTGGGACCGAGGTTGAGTCCTGGGACGAACTCTGAGCACCCCGCTGTGAACCAGTAGGGCCTGAGCGGGCTCACCCTGGAGGTACCGTCCACTGGAAGACATCCCACACTACTCAGTAATTCACCCTCTGCACAAGCCGTCAAACAGGTTTCAGTCAGGGGCCAACTGACACCACCCTAGGCTTCACCAAAGTTTGTGAACTAATATAACAATGGCCCGATTACCTATATATTACACTCAGTTCTGAAATTTTTACACTTGTGGTGCTATTTTTCTGTATATTGCGTAATATTGCTTGACTTGGATTAACACGCATGCGCTTTCATGCATGTTCACGATGACACAACCCAAAGGGGACTGGACACTAGTTTGTTAATACACGTGTCGGCCATTTTGTCGCCATTTTGTGAAGAGGTTGTGTTTTGATGTTTATGGTTCCTGTTTTGGGATATATTGGACATTTATTTCTCCACTTTCATCGTTCTGATGTTTGTAGACGCTTTTTGAGGTAAGAATATCATTTATCTTGCACCCAACAATAGATTTTTTTATTGGATCGACTCGCTATCGAATATTCGTGAGGCCGTGACTGTATCGAATAGAATGAGCTTATTATTTTTGCACATCGACTAAATCCTTGATTGGGATCCAAGAGTTGAAGGCATCATTGTATCCTTTCCACTTTACCAAAGCTTGTTTCTTCTTGTAATCTCTCCTGATAACTTTATCGATTCTGAATATCTCCTGTTTAGCTTTCAATAATTCCGGTTCATAAAAGCTCCCTTTAATATGTTCATCGTTTAGATCTTTCAGTTTATAAGTGATTGGTGTAGTGTATTGAATTTTATCGATAATGAAGACCTCTTCTGTCCAGTTTTCTGTATAACCTCGATCAAACAGCTTTCTTTTATACTTTGATATTCTAACCTTATCACCAACTTTAAATTTTGCTTGGGATGACAATTGTGTTAAATTGCCAAATTAATTGAAGTAAACAGTTCCTTCATTCTTTTTCTTAGATGCTTCTGTCGGTGTCATTGTTATTGAACTGTGTTTAGTGTTATTATACTGATTCAATATTTCAGGCAAAATATCCAGATACATTGTATTGCCTTGGGCAGTGAATCGTTTCCACATTTTATTTTTAATCGTCCGGTTCCACCTTTCCACCACTGATGACTTTTCTTCATTTTCAGTCGAATACAGTGTAATGTTATGTTTATTGAGCAAGTCTTTGAAATGTTTGTTGTAGAACTCTGAGCCTTTATCAGTCCACAGATACTTTGGTTTTCGACCGTCTTTGAATATGCTTTGAAATGCTGTAGTTATGGTCTCACCTTTTTTATCTTTTAATGGAACAATCCAACCGTATTTACTGAAAACATCTATAGCCATGAGAAGATACCTATTACCTTTATTCCATTTACTGAATTGTTGCATTTCAACAAGATCAGCAGCCCATATTTCATCAATATTATTTACAATAACACGCCGCCGAGTAAAGTTACGCCTTATGGGTTTATGCAGCTCATAAGCTAATTCTTCTTGCCAGTTTTCCTCTTTACCCGACGGCTTTTGACGTTTTTTGGAACCCCAAGACCCAGTTTCTGTTTTGTATTTATTGCATTTCTTGCCAACCAATGTCCCCATTGTCGTTCGAAAAATGGAACAGCATCCAATGACTTTACCATCTTTTTGTCAGCTTTTAATTTACATTTTTTGTCATCTTTGCAGACTGAATAATCAACATCATGTTGCATGGCTATTGCATCTGTTTTGCCTGTTGGTTTATCATATATTTCCAATATTTGCCCTGTTTTGGGGTTATATTTTACTTGTTTTTCCAAATCATTGTATGGACCAGTGTATTTATGCCCAGGCATTACCCAACCAGCTTTTGAGCGAGGTAATTTACCAATCATTTTGTGTATATCAACTGAACCACCGCTTAGGACAGCGGAACGACTTTTGGGTCGTCGTTTCATTTCTTTTTCATACTCACCCCAATTTGGTGGATGCCAACCAATTGCATCATAACTTGAGCATTTCGGTGTGTTATGATATTTGCTTCCAATTTTTACCATGCTTTCACATGGATAATCTTTGTATTTTTCTAATGTCTTTTTCCCAGCCTTGCCAGACCAAAATTGACTCGACAATATGCCAGTATCTGTGCTAAATGCACTTTTGGCAATGTCTCCAGATTTGTATCTATCAAAGACTTTCTTTGTTGATGGAATTAATGTTCCAACAACATCCATCGACTTCGATGCAACCTTACCTGGTGTACCGAGTTGTTCCAAAATTGTATTCAAATTACCACCATCAAGTTCTTTTCGGTCAGTTTTGTACCTTCTTTTTGGTCTTACTTTGGTTGATAATTTATCAAACATCTCTGATCCAGTCTTTTGAACAAAAGGAGTTGCTTTAGAGATAGCATAATCAATAGCGTTCTTCTGCAATTTGGGGTTTCTGAGAGCTTCAGACCCATAATATCGACCCATTTCAACTGCTTTCTTTCCCATCCATGGTATTGCATGTTGAATTAACATATCAGCACCAGTTGATGCTAAAGTATCCATTATGCCCGCCCCTTCGAACGGGCTATTTAGTTTCCCTGTTTTTTAACAAATTTGGTTTTAGTTATACCACATTCAGCACATGTACAGAAGAACATGAGCCGACCATTTTTGGCTTGCTTGTAACCTGCAGGCTCAATACATTCAGTTTCTTTCTTTTGTTTAACACAATATGATTTGACCATTTTATATCACTATATTAGATTAATTATCATCAGAGTCAGACTCATAATCCGTCTCATAATCCTCTGACTCAGAATCTGTTACCAATGTACACCATAAACATAATTTTCCTGAAAATTCTGTGTATTCATCACATTCTTCACAATATCTTATATCAACCATTATACAAATTAATTAGATAATTTTTTAAAATATTGGATTATAAAATTATGATTGACACTTTGATTGTTCATGTCAAAATGTGCATTGTGGATTGTTTTCAATATACTTGTACCCTTTTGTCTCTCAAATAAATAATACAAACACCAATAGCCACATAATACTGAATCTCTTTCCTGGATTTCATCACCTGAATACATTAATCGTTTGCCACTTGTTGACATGAATTGCATAATTTCTTTTGGCATAATTAACTCAAAACTATCAAAATATTCTACATATTTGTCTCCGTTTCGATACGCAACCCAATGTGTACCTGGTCCAATCTGTGAATCCAGGTTAATGATACCAACTTCATCTTTTTTCATCTTTTGTGGTAGATTATCTCTGCTGTAAATGCCTCTGAAGTGTTTTATTTTGAGTTTTTTGACCCAATCAATGAGTTCAAAGTTACTGAGTGGTTTATTTATGAATTTCACAGAATGTCTCCGATTAATGGAATCCCCTTGAATGGACTGTTTTTGCCTAACAACAGACCTTTTCCTTTTTTGGTTTTTTTTTTCCTTTGCCATATTGATCCCATGTGCCGAAAAATGGAGGCGGCCTATAATTAACTGGTAGGACCAAACCACCATCTTTTTTGGTTGTGTTTGGAACAAAAACTGGGACCGATCTTCTGGATCTACTTTTATCCACCTGCAAGCCTTTACCCATTAATGCATTCAAAACCATTGGAATGCCAATTGAAGCCAGTAAAGTACCCAAGAAACCTCCTGATTGTGTCTTAGTTGGTTTAATTACAATCTGTCCACCAGTATGTATTGCATTGACAATTTGCTTCTTTTGTGCTTCAGTGAGCCAATCTTTGTATTTTATTAATTGATCAATTTTATTTTGAGGAATGAGGAAACCACCAACTTGTCCTCTACCAAATATTTTATTGACTCCCACATTTGCAAGCCCAGAAAGTGCTCCAGTAGCTAATGGTCCAACTGCTTTTGCTGCCATTGGTAGTAATGTTGTGCCAATTTTGAATAATGATGACCAAAGACTGCCTCCTTGTTGTACAGCTTTTCGTATCTGTGTTTTGCTTATTTTAATATCTGCTCCAGTTTTGTTTTGCATTGCCTTTTTCAGCCTATTTATTTGTGTTATGGTTAACATCAGCTGATCCGGTCCAGTTAATTCAGAATTTGATAATCTTATTGTTATTGCTGAATTGTTTTTTAATGCCCGAGCAAGTTTATCTTTTTGCCCAATTGATAGTTTCACTCCATGTGAATGATAAGTTGTCATATCTTTTATATAACTAACGTTACATTAAAAATTTATTCCATTTATCGAAACAATAGTTTGCCATCTTTTTGGATGAGCTCGGCGTCTTGTTCATATAATGTCAATGCATAAACTGAATATGCAGTTGCAGTTGTGCCAGATAATTCATAGTGGAATGTCAGCTTTGTGGTACCATCTTTGATATCCATTTTTTGTTTTGTCAAATCGAAATACAAGAATGGAAATAGTGTTTTGAAGTTATTGATATTCAACAAAGTCCCCTGACTGTATTCATTATTTGCATGCACATATTTGAGGACATCTCTGTAAACTCGAGTCAAATCAGCCTCTGGAGTGTAATGTACATCAGGATATTCATTGCCATTAGCCACAGATAAATGACAACTTAACAATGTTCTGGGATCTGTTGATACACTAAATGTATTGTACAAAAATGGATTTACTGTTTGTGCAGCAAGATTTGCATCATTGATAACGAAAACAAACACATGTCTTGGCTTTGAAATCCCACTTGTTATCTGAAAATGGCCACTTCTTTGTGTTGAAGAATTACTTCTCTCAATATTTTCTCGCAAATAAACCCATTTATGTGGCTTCAAAAACTGACTCATATACAGTGATTGGCCCTCTGAATTGAAAGTTATTCTTGGTACAATCAACTCCATTCTGGTAATAATTACACGACAATCAGCCCCAGCTTGCCATATTAGAATAGTATCAGATTCAATCTGCAAATTTAATTCCAATCTTGTTGATGGTAATAACTCATCCATCAATGCTTCAAAGAATGAGTATCGATTCAATGGTATTTCTGTATTGACAACCACTGATAGACCCAAAAGTGCTTTTCTTGCAGCAAATCCTTTATTGTAGTTATCTTCAGCCGATCGTTCTTCAGCGTGTCGTTTTGTATCCAGATAGAAAAACTCATTTGTTGCTGTCGATTGAGCATATCCTAGACTATATTCCAATAGATTCTTAATATTTACACAATGATTTGCATCATTACAATCATATACCATTTTACCATTCAATCTTACATCGAAATCATGTATAAGACTGTGTGAACCATTTACAATACCATTATGGTCTTCAGCTGCTATATTTCCATTTTGCATTGTTTGGACTTTAAAACCAACTGATATTCTTGCATTATACCAATCAAATGGTGTTACTTCTCCTGTGTTATCGACTACGAAACGATAACCATCTTTCTTTTGTGACCTATTATTTCCTGGATTACCAGTATTCAATGGTGTCTCCAATTGGAAGAAGACATCTTCGTATCTCTCAATGTATTTTGGATTTCTGAATGATTTCATTTATACAGATATGTTACATTATTTTCATTTTCTCCTTCTTTTGAGTTTTCCACCGGATATCATCTGATTGACTCTCTCAGCTATTTGAAAATCAGTCAGTGGCTGCTCCATTTTTGGTTGGCTCATTGTCACTGATTTTGTTTTGGAAGGTTGTTTTTTGCTCAATAATTGAATTATTTTATCACCTGCTTTATTACCAGCAAACTCACCAGTTTTGGTGACTGCTTTTTCAGCTGCAGTTTTGGCTCCTTTTTTAGCTAATTCTTTTGCTGTTTTTCCGAAAAGTTTTGATCCAACTGATCTGAAAACATCCATAATTCCTTCACCATGGATATGTTTTATCGCATAACGACCCAATTCTGGGTCAAAACGTGGCTTAAATTCACTTTTTCGTACCATATATTGATATATTATATTAAACTAGACCTGAGAATCAAGCTCATGATCCAGTCAATGCCATTCAAGTCAATTGGCCGACCCAAAGCGTCAGTCACTGTTATCCCCATTTCTGAAATAATTGACTTGGAAACTGGGCTGAATAATGCTCTTTTTGGCTCAAAAGTAAAGGGATAACTCCTTGTTAAATTGTCAGTGGGTATCATTATCAGTGTATTTGTGAATCGTCCATCACTGAGGCTATCAGTTATTATATCACAATTAATGTTCAAAACGTCAATATCATTGGTAATATTTGGCAATTTTGTCCCATGTTCAGTTTGGTTAATTAACTTTGGTTCAAATCCGATAAGCGCTCCAAAATCAGAGTTTCTAATATCAAGCTTCCATTGGTTGTCCAGCTCAATGACAACTCTATATGATGAAAGCACAAAATATAGATTGATGCCCTTGCTGGAAGATGGTTTATCTCCATTTTGAATTATTGATTGAGTGATATAATCATCAAGATCATCATATGAATACATTCCATCAACAAATGTGATTGTCTTCCATTTTGTACCATTATCTGGGCTGTATTTTATTGTATTATTGTTGTATCCTGCATTGACATTATGCCACGAGTATGTCATTGAAACTCGATCAACAGCTAGCTCATGTCTCATTGTTGTGTCAAGCTTTAATGGTGGATCAAATTTGATAATAAAGTCTTCAGGCCGACTTCGACCTATTTTTTGTCGGTTAACAGATGAAATATGTATCGCTCTTTCTTGCATATATACTTCAGTTACATAATAAATTATATAACTGATTACGCGACCTAGCGGATTATATATTGTTGCAATAAATCAATGAGTTGTTTGTTGTTTATCAAGCCAAGTTGATTCAATTTATGGGCTATTTGTGAAAATTCCTCTTTGACTCCATTATTGCCAGCCAAAATGGATCCACCGAGCAATTCCATTCTGTCAATCAAATCATTAGCATCATTGAAATAAACAACACCAGAGCCCAAATTCTTGAATTTTTTGCTGGATTTATGGATTGGAATCTCACTGAGTTGGTTCAATTCATCAAATACCATTTTGGCAATATCGCTGTATTTCTTCTTTGAATTAAATCTCTTGGTCAATAAATCGATTGTATCGAAATCAACCTTTTTATCCATTACTTTGCGTTTATCTTTTGTTGCCACAAGTCTGAGTTGTCCCATTAATTTTGGAATATCAATCATTAGTCCACCATATTTCCCAGAAGATGATATTTTGTATGCATTTCTCTTTGGTTGCGTATAACCATAACCTTTTTTGATGGTTTTCATTCCTTCTGGGATTATTTTAAAGCGCCCTCTGTATTTTTGCAATAATTTTATATCTTCATCTATTTTATCAATTTTGTCTTTATTCTTGGTCTTTCCTTGGCCCTTGGATAAAGGACCCTTCTTTGTTCCAAGTTTTTTCAACATTTTGCCAATATTAGCATCATAATCCTTGATGTCAATATCTCCTTGCATAGAAGCTTGGAGAACAGAACTCGGAGGTGTAAGATCGTATTGCATCAATTTTTGGAACTCATCATCATCAAAACCAGCATCCAAATTTGACATTGCTGGTTGATAATCTACTGGTAGCTTTGCTTCTGGTAATTGTGGTTGTGGTTTTGTTTCTGGTTGATAAGTTAACATAGCAATGTCTTCCAAACCTGAAGTCAACGCTTTTTGGTTTTTCTCCAATTGTTCAATCAGTTTGTCTTGTTTTTCATCAATTGTTTGTTTTGTTTCCTCTTGAGCTTTAATAATTGGTTTGAAAGTTTCTGATAAACCTTGTTGTAAATCTTGTTTATCATGCTTGTACTCCTTCAATGTATCTCTAACTTGTTTGGTTATTGTTCCAGCCTTAATCTTGGCTTCAGATAATTGTTTTAATCTCTGTAAATCCATTATATTATTAACTTATATTAACTTTTCTCAACTTATATAATGTATTGATATACATGGAAATCCCAAATTATGACAGACATGATAAAAACATTAATTTCAAAAGATTGTATGGTTACATGCCAAATGACACGTTTCGGATGTTAATATGTGGTAATTCAGGATCTGGAAAGACAAATTTATTGTACCATATGCTGATGAAACCACTTTTGTATTATGATAGAATACATTTATATGCCAAAAATTTGGAGCAACAAAAATACAAGGATATGCTACAAACATTGACTGATATATCAAATAGTGTCGGGTATAATGTCCTTGTTTGTAGCAATGATGATATAATTCCAGTAGAGGAATTGAAGGATGATGATGCCCAGAAGATAGTCATATTTGATGACTTTATTTGTGAAAAAAACCAGAAACCATTGATTGATTATTTCATTCGTGGCAGACACAAAAACTGCTCTGTTATTTATCTGAGCCAATCGTTCTACAAAACACCAAAAGATATTCGACTCAATTGCTCTCATTTCTGTGTCTATGACTTTCCTAGCAGCAATGAAAGAGGTCTGATATCCCGTGAGTTGGGTGTCGAAAAGGATAAATACATCAAAGCAACCAAAGAGCCATTTTCATTTCTATATGTTGATAAGCCCATGAAGAGAATTAACAGGAATTTTTATGGAACAATATAACCAAATGATATAAATGGGAATATTCAACGAACACAGTTCATCGTCTTCTTTCACAACAGGAGGATTCAGAACGGTTCCTCTTCAAGGAGCCGCTGGGCCTCAAGGAATAGGGTTTAAATTAACCCAAAATGGAAATTATGATATACAAAACAAAAAACTTGTGAATGTTAAACAAGGAGCTGATCCCAATGATGTTGTCACAAAGAGCCAAATACAATTGTTGGATAATGCTCCTGGTGATGTGCGAGCTAATAAAGCAGTAATTTACAGCAACAGTGGAAGTGTTCATACCAATAGTATCTATCTACAAGACACACCAGACGGGGCTGGTAGCTCCAATGATGTTCGATTATTGACTGAGCATCAGTCTTATGAAAACATTCATCTTAATATACCAGATTTGAAAAACTTTGATGGCCATGGTGGACGAGCTAAAAGCGAAATAATGGTTACATCAACAGAACAACATATTACTGGACGGAAAACATTTTTTGATATTAGTGTTTTAAAACCTGATAATAACGATCAAGCGGCGAATAAAAAATATGTCGATGATGAGATTAAAAAAATACCATCACCTGATTTATCTACATATTTGAAAAAAGATGGCACTGTTGAAATGACTGGAAATCTGGATATGGGTAATCAACAAATTACTAATCTTGGAGCCAATATACAAAATACATATGATGTCGTTAATTTAGGTTTCTGTGATACAAAATATTTACAAAAAGTCTCCAATAGTGACCTCGATATGGACAATCATAAAATCAAAGATATGGCTCAACCAACTGATGATAACGATGCTGTTAATAAACACTACGTTGATCATAACTTTCTCAACAGGTTAACACCCAATGCTCTTGGTGGTGAATTAGATATGAGAGGTCATAAAATAATCGTTCTTGGAAATCCTTCCAATCCCAATGATGCTTCCACTAAAGCATATGTTGATACAGAAATAGCCAAAATAAGTGGAAATATTGATTTGAGTGACTATTTAAAAAAAGATGGAAGTGTTGCAATGACTGGAAACCTTGATATGAATAATAAACAAATCAAAGATATGGCTCAGCCATCTGATGATAATGATGCTACTACCAAAAAATATTTTGATGACAAATTGGAGCAAAGTCATCTTGTCAGCAGCCATAAAACAAATGAATTCAAATATCTTACAGATACCGATGAAAGCAGTTCAGAATATAATATCACAGTGAATGGAATAGCTGCTTTCAATCAATCCCCACATCAGAATAAAAAAGCTTATGATATCACATTGATTAAAGACAGTGGAAGTAATGATTACAGATCAAGGATAGGTTTCAATATTTATACTCTTGCTATTGGAACATACACAATTGTGTTTGAATTCTACCCACCAGAAATGACTAATATTCAATTATCATGTGATGCTTCTGAAGCATACATCCACAAAGCTGTACAGCGTGATTTCACTGCTTATAGCAAGCTATTGGTTCAATTCAATACCAACAGCAAACAAACTCCAAATTACATCTATTTGACGATGCATGGAACAGCTACAGCGACTCCAGTACAATGTCATCTGGTTGTTTATGGGGTGAAAGATTGGTCAGATAGCGTTTATCCAGGAGTGTATGACGGCTTGGATAATGTCATGTTTGAATATAAAAATGGAGATATGCAGATGCAAGTCAATTTGGATATGAATAATAAGATTATTTCTGGTTTAATAAATCCGATATTTGATTCTGAAGCAATGAATTTGGGTTATTTTACCAACTTATTCAAAACGAAATACACTGAAACTATTGCCAGTGGTGTTTTTCACAATTTCAGTATTCCTGTCTCAGGAAATATTTATTTCAATTTGTATTCAGTTGTTTTGGTAAGCAATATTCAAGTTTCAAATGCACAAATATTGATTAGGGGGAAACTGCAAGGACAAACATCAAACACTGACACATATGACAGAATAGGAAACATAATCAATGGAAGTAATACGTTTAATATGCCCAAATCAAGGAAATTTGTCAGTATTGATTCTATGTCAATATTGGATAATATTGGAGCAGGAACTGCTGTTAATGGAACTTTTGAATTGAAAGTATTATACTCTGATTTTTTTGAAAGATATCATGCTGACAATAAAAGTTGGTTGTCAAATATTGAAACTTCAAGTGTTGTTAACGGCGACATAAAAAATGGAGTTTTTGAAAATGTACATGGTTACAATTTTGGAACATTAGGCCCGGTTAAAATAAAAAATATTGTAATTAATACAAAAAATCAATACCAAGTTTCTTTTGTCGCCATTGCTAACAGTAAAACTTTATTTTCCCATTTAATACAATTTAATATGAAAATTGGGAGAAATTTTGTAACTACAAATACAACAATCAAACCCATGATAATTCAAATGGGAATTTTTAAAAGAATTCCAGGGTTTAATTCTCCAATTATAAACAAAGAAGTCACAGGAACTTTTGAAATTTATTTATCAACACTATTAATATAATGCCATACGTTGAAGACGAAAATGGAAACCATATTCTTGATGAAAATGGAAATAAAATTGAATTTACAGTCACTTATGAAAATTTACCAGATGGATTCAAATATAGAGAACCAATACATCTGAATGATGATGGTCATTTGGATACAGAAAACAGACATTTGGTGATAAAAGATGGAGTTAATGCAAATCATGCAATTTCACTCCAACAATTAATAAACAACAATGAAGACATCATCAAACCATATTTTGGAACCAAAATCCAACAATCAATGGTGCATTTGGATAATGATGTCAAAGGGTTGTTGGATTCATCAATAAAAAAAACAATAATGCCAAAAGTGGATGAAAAAATAGACACAGCAATCACACTCTTTGCAAATAAATTGAAAGAAGATGCATCAAAACCATTTGAAGATGACCCAATGGATGCAATAATGGCAGCAGTTGATAAAAGAATAAATACTTGGTTAACTAATTTCAAAGCTGAGTTGGTTCAAGGTGTTGATGAATATTTGAACAACCAAGTTGCAATGAGAATAGGAAGACAAAGTGGTACAATACCAAAAACAAATTACACATGGATAAAATTATTGAGTAAAGATGACATTAAAGGAATCAATACATTGCAAGAGATTATTGTGATAAACACATATATCAGGAGAAATGACAGATATCATCATTCCAAATCCGATTTGGTGTCATCATCATTTGATCAATTGGAATTCTTCTTTGATGTGTCATTTGAAAACTATTATTGCTACTTCAACAATCATCCATCTGATTGGACAATGAAGTATTTTGTTGAATATATTAGGATACAATTACCTGACAATAATGATGAATAAAAATATTGTAATCAAATTGTATAATGAAAGAATTGTCAGAATTGCAAGAACACATTCGAACATCGATGATAGATTTTCACCGTAAATTGAGTCTTCCAATATTACCCAGACAGGAATGCAAGATAAAAAGTATCGTAATATTCACATATTTGCATGAAAAACATTACAACACAGGTTTACCTGATGAAGTTTACAAAGAGTTAATTCATGATGGAATCGGATTAATTGGACCTGGAGATGGATGTTTGACAGCTATTCTCCATCGATTATTTGGTTGGCAACCATATATCAGATCACATGGAATATTACATGATGCCTATGGTCAATTTTACAACAAATATCATCATGACAAAGGATACATGTACACCATTAATGAGAAAAAAACATATCCTTGGATGAAAAAATGCATGTTTTTGGGTCAAATAACTGGTCTCTATTATTGCATCAAAAATAAGATAACCATATAATATATGCAAAACAATTCAAAACAAAAGAAGAGATTAATAATTGATTTCAATCATATTTCAAATCGATTATCAAAAGAAGAAATTGATGAATTGAAAGCTTATTACATGTCATATCACAAAAAGATGTGGATGTACAAAAGTGCATACAAAAGATTAAAAAAATGGGAGTTGCTGGTAATATTTCATCCATTGTGTTTGCAACTGGTGGTATTGCATCATCAATTGCAACCAGTGGAGCTTCATTATTGGCAATATCATCAGTTTCTGTCGTAATTCAAGCTTATATAAAGCATAAAAATATTGAAATAAGGTTGTATCAATGCCAATATGCTTTTCAAACTTACGGACAGTTATTAAATGAAATAAAAGAAATAATGAGAAATGGACATTTTGATAGAGATGATTTGACAAACAAGCTTACTCAAAATGATGATTTCATTTTGGATAATTCGCCGATTGTCGATAAATGGGATGATAAATATGATAAAAAATATCAGATATTCACTTATGTATAATTGATTATGCGGATTATTTCAGGTCCAATAAGACTCATAATTTTATCCCAATAAACATTGTATAATTTCATTGTTTTTTTGGATTTTGTCAACTCAATTTGGGAAGAATCAATTTTCATCAATTGCAATATTCCATGCAAAAGATATTTCAAACTGATTATTCTCTTTCGTTTGCCATTGATTTGTGGCAGTATTTTGTTTATTTCAACGAATATTTTATGAATTTTGAAATTGGTTGAACAACTGATTTCAACTTTGTTTTTCAAAATAAATTGATCTAATGTATGCGACAAATGGTATTTTCTATTATACACTGTTTTCTTGTATATTTTGAACAAATTGGCATGAAAATTGATGTATTCTGTTTTGAAATCTTCACCAACAACTTGTCCACAATAAACGCAGGTCAATTGACCAGAGATATCTCGAATGTTTTGATTTTCACAACAATATGGCATATTTGATGTTTTATTGGATGATTCTTTGTGATAGTTGCAAAAGAAGCAATAATCATAGCAATGCAGGGTTTGACAAAGAGATGATTCCACCTGCGTGGAATCATCTTTGATGGGGATTGATATGTGTCTGGCACCCATCGTACCATTCTTGTTATTTGTTTTATGGGGCATACACCCAACAAAACATTCAAAAATTGATGAAAAAATAGTCGAAAATTGATGAAAAATGGAAATTGAAAACCAAGTTTTAAACACAAAGTTTGAGGCACAAGTTTTGTCACAAATTTTGTTTACAAACGAAAATGTCCATAAGCATATGAATCAAGACCATTCGGATGTAGATATCGTTTATCATCAAAACATGACAATGATGTTTTGTTGATGGTGTAACTACCAAGTTCATGATGGTTACTCCTGATTGTTTTCATTCGGTGGTACAATTGTTTTTCATTAAACAACACATCTTTGTAATCAGCATGATTGATTTCTTGTTTTATTACATTCTTTTTGATTCCTTTGGCTGTTTTGCCACCATTGTTGTTATCTTTGATGTATGAATACATCTTGGATCTCAATCCCACAAATTCAGTAATGGGTACACCAGCGGCTTCATCTTTGAACTTACCAATTACTTTTTTATTTGTTGCATCAAAATATTGGTTATCAGATGAGTAATCACTGTTGTCAAACATATCTTTGTGTTTCCAGAAATCGGCATACACATCTTCTGCTTCAATTTCGTATGTCAAACTATCAGTATCAGTGAATAGTAATTTGGCTTTGTTACCATATTTTCTTTTGATAAAGTTGCAATGAAAGTCATACATGAGAGTCTTACTCAAATCAAGGATACACATACCAACGTATGCTGGTCGATTGAGAGTCAATGATTCCTTGATTTTGTGGACTGCAACCAAGTTTTCATTAAATATTTTGCTATTGATGAATGTTGGTTTGGAAGTCAGTTTCGATAATTGTTTCTCATTGGTAACTAATTTGATATCTTCCCGTTTTCTGATATTCTCCATAGTCTTACCAAACACTGAGTTATTCATCAGTTTGAAGAAATCTTTCTCAAAAGCATTCTTTGCATTAGTTCTTTGACGAGTATTGAAATCAATATATGTCTTCAACCAGGGTGATTGGTCAAATGACAGAACACGGTGAATTTTAGTTAATTTGAGTCCCAATTCACGGTATAATTGTAAGTTTCTATAATGTAATACATATTTTGTTTTGTTTCCCAATGTTGGAATCAGCTTGCTGACTTGTCCACTTTTGATTCCAAATTTTCCTGCAATTCTTTGACAATAATCTGACAGCATATCTTGTGTCACTTTGATTTGTTCAGCGCCACATGGATAATCATTATGCAGGTCATGTAATTCATGAGGATATTCCAAATCAACTTCCAATAAATATCCAGTTTTGTTTTCTGCGTCAACTGTTTTGCAATTAATATTTTTTATTTGTTGTTTATTCAACCATTTAAAATTCCCAGTTGGAAGATATTGTGACATAGCCCAACCATAGAGATTGTTTGCATCCAAATACATGAGATATTTACTTGTTTCATTGGGATTCCAATTTTGCATGTATTTGTTGTTGGCTTTACCGTATCTATTGGCTATGTAACTGATTCCTCCACGAAGGCCCTTTTCAACAAATTGATACATATCAATATCCGTAATGAGTTCCAAATTGACTTCAGTCATTTTCAACATTGCATCTTAAGATAATCCCGGAGATGTAAAATAATGACATGGATCCAATCTATAATATTCCAAACATGTTTTCCTGAAATTTTCAAATACAACAGCCAGCAATAAAACATCAGATTTGAGATATAAATCATGGTATTCGCCCATATTTTTCAAATTAAAAGTATTCCAAACATTTTGTGCATGACTGTATTCTTCATCAGTAATATGTGTATTATTCATTTGACTGTAAAATTCATCTTTGGTTGGTAATTGAGTATCATTGAATTTATCAAAATTACTCATGTAATCGTACGGATAAACTCCTTTTTGTTTCATTAATTGCAGTTTTTCACCTTTGAAGACTTCATTGGTATATTTGTATGCATCTTCTGGTAGATTCTTTACAAGATTAGCCAACGATTGATTCATAAACTGAAGACTGTCGATAAATACTAAATTATAACCCAACATGAAGGCCATGTATTTCTCCATATTATTTGGGATTACATTAATTTTGTGTTGTCTGGTTTCACCTTTTCTATCCACATAAGTATTGGTCTCAATAATTTTACCAATTTCTTGCATTATAAAATGACTATCATATCCTTTCAAATTATGAAATATTACAGGGATTTTGTCAGTTATTGTAAAATCCCTGTTACATTGATTATGGGCTGAGCCACGGAATTCGCCATTAATATGACAATGATCTCTGACACGTTTATCTGTTTTCTTGTATTTTTTACCACAAATATGACAAGATGTTGCTTTTTGGAATTTGTCTTCATCTTCTGGAGACATAACTAATGGTTTATTGAATTTGTATTTAATAGTTTGTCTGCAGTATTTGACTTCAGCAAGCATTGCCTCCATGAATTTGTAAACAGCTTTTTCTCCACGATAATATTTTATTGGTTTGGAATATTTGTCATCATAGCAGCAAACAACTTTGTATCCATAACCACAATCAGTGTGTTTTTGATAAGCTTCAGTAAAAGATTGTTGGTTAGATTGATTACAACCATGAATTGGTTCAGTAATTGCTTAAAAATCTGCATAAATCACGAATGGTGCTTGCATTTGTTTATTATAATTTTTGAATTTTATTTTTGAGCCAACTTCAGGCATTTTGATTGATTGTTCACCATTGATTTCAATACACACTTCCTTGTGTTTCAACAATATTTCTTCCTTGGAGAAACATTGAAGGCAATGCATACAAAAATGTTTCTTATTTTTATTTCTTGTTTTTCGATACATAAATCTATTAAAATCTTTGATAAGACAGCAATGTTTATTTTTATCATCTGAGATTAGCAATAGATTCATCACATTCTCAAACTTTTCTTTGGACACATAAATTGGATAAGTTTGTTTGTTTTCATAACCGAAAACATTGATGTTGATACTGTTTTGGATTTCAATTTTGTTATATTGTTTGATGGAAACTGGAAATTCAATGTTATCATAATTCAATTGTTTGACAAATGATTTGTCAATTTTTTTGATTCTTTGTGGATCTTTAATTTGTGGATTTAAATGTCTAACGTGACACCATCGAAAGCATTCATTGTCTTTATTCTTGAAATCAATCAATCCACTTTTGTGATTTTGTAATTCACTTGGGAGTTGAATATAAGAACTTCCAGTAAGAGGCTCATATTTGATAATATTGATGTAATGTCCATTGATTGATTTAATTATCCAAGCTGAACCTTCACTAATCCATTTGTGAATATCATTCATAATTTGTTCAACATTAACATCCAAAGATTCTTGAAAATCATTGGCATTAGTTATTGTTTTTGGTTTACTATTAAAATATCCAATTCTGGAGACAGTTTGGTTTCCTTTTTGTTGTTCAAAATAAATTGTCAAAGTTTCAATAAATTTAATTCCTTTCATTTGAGTTAATAATTGTTTCATAAAATGAGCAATAGCTAATCTGGTTGAACCCATATGAATCAAAGGATCTGTTTCATTTTTAATTCCAACTTTTTAAGATTTTGTATATCCCTTGAATGCTGTTGCAACTTCTGTGATTTGGGTTCTTTGTGTTGGAACTGGAGCCATTTTCTTCATCCTTGGCTTCGGGACTGGTGTATCAGCAAATTGTTTTGGAGGAGGAATAATGTTGTTTCTTGGTTGAACAATTGGTCGATCTCTGAATTGCATTGGCGGCTTGATGATTGTATTCTCATAATCTTTTACCGTTTGTTTGACAGATTGTCTAGGCTTTGGAATTGGAACCATTTTCTTAGTTCGAGGCTTTGGAACAGGATGTTGTTTTTCCAATAATAATTCAATTAACTGCTGTTTCGTTAATTTGGATAGATTAGATTTGTTCATATTATACTTATATGTCATATTATTTTCAAAAGGTGCGTTCAAATTTTGTGGCAGATTAGCTAATGAATGTTGACTGCCAACAACATTCATGTCAGATATACGTTGTACATCTGACGGGTACATTCTCTTATTTATTTGTTGAGCCATACGGCCTGTATACTCAACGCATTGAATACACAGGTTGTTTGACAAAAAATTACCAAAATTCAACGTCTGGAAAATGTTCTTGCAATTGTTTTTTAAATGGAAAATGACCATTATTGATTTTTTCTCATCATTGAATTGTATTTTTTTATCAATTTTATGTTTCTCATCTTCAGTAAACTCATCATCTGTTTCATCATTGACAGTGTTAATTATTTGTCTAATTTGAGTTTCTTGACCTGATTTGACACAATTTTCTTTTTGAGTCATCATTTGTAAATTATCAATTCGATTATCATCTCTGATTGAATTGATGTGATCCACAACTAACCCCTTTGGTATTGGACCATAATAACATTCGTAGACAAATCGATGAACATAAAAGTGTTTTTTAGGTAATCCAATTTGTGATAACCGAATCTGTCTATAACCACTTGTTAGTAAATTTCCAATTGAACATCTGTCAGTTTTTTTATTATAAATTTGACCATATTTGTTGGCACCAAAGTTGGTAAAAATATGATGATAAAAAAATTTTTCACATTTTATTGAAACATTTTGTGGAGATTGATTTTTTTTACCACATCTTTCATTATTAGCATATAACATATTTTTTTGTCTGGTAACAAGCTCAAGATTATCAATTGAATTGTCTTGTTTATCATTATTGATGTGATGTATTTGATATCCATCTGGGATTAATTGTTGATTAACAGCTTCCCAGATAAATTGATGTGAAAGATATGTTTTCTTTCCATTTTGATTGTAAACACTTGTACACAAATACCCATTAAATTGTAAGTTCCCTTTTCTTGGAACCAATCTCTTGCAATTAATAATGTAACCATCAGTTGAACACCCATAATTATTATAAATTGGATGGATATAATATGTTTTTTCATTATGAATAACAGTATTTATTGCCGGAATTTGCTCTGATGAATTTTCACCAGCAGGAAAATCCACATATGTGTTGTCTGATTTTTTTGTTCCACTCATCTCGGTTACCCTACGGTACTCGTTTTGTCTTTAAGCCCTTTTGGTTTTCAAATTCATGTCAAAACTGTCTTCCAAAACCACATCATTCATAGTCAAATCAAAATGTTGATTAAATTAGCCTTGTATTCAACATCATCAATCCCTGTAAAGTGGAAAATCAGTGTCGTCCATATCGTGACACATTCTGTAATACATCTTATTGATTAACCTGTTTTCTGTGCGTGTAAACTCACAATCATTGTCTTCCATTGGTGGAAATTCCATTAATCTATTGACTGTTTGCAATTCTTCTTCAGAGTATGAGCTGTTAAAAAAGGCTTTTCTGGCTTTGTGCATGTGTTTCATATTTTCAGAGGCTGTTACCAATTGCAAATTTTCAATTGAATTGTTCTGGCGATTGGAATCAATGTGATTTACCTGTATTTTAGACGGAATATGTGTCTGATTTACGGCCTCATAGACGAATCGATGAGCGGGGCATGTATTGTTACGTCCCGGAGAAATTATATAATAGCCGTTCTCAGACAAATATCCTTTTCTTGGTTCCAATCTTTTTCGGTTGATTATGTAACCATCATATGAGGCTCCGTAATTTTCAAATGTTGGATGAATAAAATATGTTTTATCATTGTGATCAAAGGTGTTACTCATTTTTCGAATATAAATAAGGTTACATAAAATTGAATAACCGGTTTAAACCGGTTTTGAAAAACCTAAATTTAGGTTTTTGAGAAACCGAGGAAAAAAATTTAGGTTTTTGAGTTTAAGGTTGAATTCAAAAATCAAGATGGTGGATAAATCAGTAATTGTGGTTTCAGATAATTTATGCAGTAATTGGGGTGAGATAATGTGGAGTTAATGGCGTCTCCGTTGCAGGAGTTAGGAAAAATATTGGATTTATAAGGTTTCGTATGGGATTTTTTATCATTTTTTGAAAAGTCAGCTGATACCCTCAAACATCTAACTACTCATGAGACCTGATATATGGATGCCATCCAAATAATTTATGGAGAATAGCTGTTAACCATCCATCTCCTGGTCCAATTAATCCGATTCCATCATGAATTAACTCTTTGTAAACATCTTCCGGTAAGCTTGTGTTGTAATGTTTTTCATGCAAATATGTGAATATTACGATACTTTTTATCTTGCATTCCTGTCTGGGCAATATTGGAAGACTCAATTTACGGTGAAAATCTATCATCGATGTTCGAATGTGTTCTTGCAATTCTGACAATTCTTTCATTATACAATTTGATTACAATATTTTTATTCATCATTATTGTCAGGTAATTGTATCCTAATATATTCAACAAAATACTTCATTGTCCAATCAGATGGATGATTGTTGAAGTAGCAATAATAGTTTTCAAATGACACATCAAAGAAGAATTCCAATTGATCAAATGATGATGACACCAAATCGGATTTGGAATGATGATATCTGTCATTTCTCCTGATATATGTGTTTATCACAATAATCTCTTGCAATGTATTGATTCCTTTAATGTCATCTTTACTCAATAATTTTATCCATGTGTAATTTGTTTTTGGTATTGTACCACTTTTTCTTCCTATTCTCATGGCAACTTGATTGTTCAAATATTCATCGACACCTTGAACCAACTCAGCTTTGAAATCATTCAATAATTTGGTTATTTTGGCTTCAACTGCGACCATGATGGCATCCATTGGATCATCTTGTTGTGATGAATCTTGTTTCAATTTATTTGCAAAGAGTGTGATTGCTGTGTCTATTTTTTCATCCACTTTTGGCATTATTGTTTTTTTTATTGATGAATCCAACAACCCTTTGACATCATTATCCAAATGCACCATTGATTGCTGTATTTTGGTGTTTATCAATGGTTTGATGATGTCCTTATTGCTGTTAATTAATTGTTGGAGTGAAATTGCATGATTTGAATTAACTCCATGTTTTATCACCAAATGTCTGTTTTCTGTATCCAAATGACCGTCATCATTCAGATGTATTGGTTCTCTATATTTGAATCCATCTGGTAAATTTTCATAAGTGACTGTATATTCAATTTTATTTCCATTTTCATCAAGAATATGGTTTACATTTTCATCTTCAATGTATGGCATTATATTAATAATTTAGATAACTAAAGTTGACAAATAAATTTCAAACGATCCTTCAACTTCACCGATTTGAGGATTTATTGGGTCAGTTTTTTTGTGAAACATAATTCTAATTATGCTATCCAATTTCATGTTTAATGATATAACATTTCGTCCAACTTTTACAGTACCGCTCAAAAGTAAGTTACCACCCTCTCGCGAGACGCGATTCTCGTCTCGCGATACGAGATTCTCGTATCGCGATACGAGATTCTCGTCTCGCGATACGAGATTCTCGTCTCGAGAGACGAGACACTCGTCTCGCGAGAGGGTGAAAAACTGTAAGTACATTTACTTAGGCTTGACTATGCAGGGATCAGTGTTAATGCTATCAATAACAATGGAGATACCCGCTACACAGAGCCGTGACTTTCAGACCCAGTAGTGACAAATTCCATTTGTTGACCGACATGTTGAAGGTGTTGTTAGACGCAGGAGCTCACCATGATTTTGTAAACAACGACGGAAAAACACCCACAGAGATGGCTCGAACTGATGAGGCCCGCTGGATTCTTTCTGAGAGAAAAACTTTGGAGGTGAAGTGTATCGCTGCCAGGGCTGTGAAAAAGTTCGGACTTCCTTATAAGGGGCTTGTTCCCCAGACAGTTTAAAGGATATAAATATACATTGACTGTGCATTAGTAGGTAACGGCGGAGTAGTTTTTCTTTTTAAAGTAGTTGGGAAGTAGCGTACGAGGGGATACTCCGCACAACTTGTGAATTTAAAAACAGTGAAAAATGAAATAAGTTTAAGTAAAATAAGGGCCTCGACAAATTGAAAAACAAAATGTTTCGACAACTCTGTGCATTTCACAACTGTTACTGCTAGATAATGCTTTTCCACCCTCTAAAGACCAAAATGATTAATCTATTTTTGTTTGAGAGAGTTTAGTAACTAGTGCTACTGTGCAAATCAAACCGCTGACACTGAACGAACAATATACATGGCGTAGATGCGCATACTTGTCAACAACTGTCTCACAGACTGACAACTTTTTTGTTGTCAATAACAATGAATGAATGAATGAATGAATGAATGAATGAATGAATGAATGAATGAATGAATGAATCCAGGGTGTGAACCAAGTTATCGATAATAAACTGCCAAAAAAAAAAGTTATAGATCTTAAGTCAGTTTTCCTTTTCAAAAAGATAATCAACTTGGTTAATTTGGTTGTCGGTAATAAACGCGGCCTCCCGGCTAACAGAGACCTCTTTTTCGTTGTATTCGCCGAACTGACGGGCGCCACGAAAAGAGGCCTGGGTCGAAACGGACTTTGTTGAACTTGGGCTACGGTTGCCTATCAACCGAGCTACGCGGGCTCACTAAATGACAGCGGAGTAATTGTAAACGAATGCGCAGGAGTCAGTGGACTGAAGTCACGGCCAGCAAACAATAAAGGGAGCATGCGTTTTGTAAGGAACGTCCACGACTAGGGACGGCGGCTGAATCAAAGTCCGGTTCGACCTAGGGCAGAGGTTTCTTTTCCTCGCGCCCGTCAGCTCATCAGATACAACGGAAATGAGGCTTCTGCTTGCAGGGAAAAACGCGGCAGTTTTATTGTCCATAACTTTGAATAACGCGTTTTACCCAAGACACGATAAGATAGCTAGATTTAAGGACGGGGCCTACTTATAAGGAAGTATTTTTGCGTAGCTTATGCGGGAAAGCCAGCCTTAGAAAGGGCAATTGGACTGAGTACAAAAAGAAAATTGAGGTAACCACGCATTTTTTTTAGAGGTAATTAAAGGGAGCATGCGTTTTGTAAGCGACGTCCACGACTAGGGACGGTGGTTGAATCAACGTCCGTTTCGATCTAGGGCAGAGGTATCCTTTCCTCTTGCCCGTCAGTCCATCGAATACTACGGAGAAGAGGTCTCTGCTAGTAGGGAAAAACGAGGCAGTTTTATTGTCCATAACTTTGAATAATGCGTTTTACCTAAGAGACGATAAGAAAACTAGATTTAAGGATGGTGCCTACTAACAAGGAAGTGTTTTTCCGCAGTTTATGCGGGAAAAGCCAATCTTAGAAAGAGCAATTGGACTGAGTACAAAAAGAAAATTGAGGTCACCACGCATTTTTTTAGAGGTAATTAAGCAACATTAATTCTAAAAGGCGCTAAATTACAAAGCAATGCAGGCATTTTTTCCAAAATTGAAGTTTTATTATCTCTGCAAAATGCATTGTTTCCCCCAATTTTCTTTTTGGATACTAAGAGCTCTTGCTAAATTCTACGTTCTCCGCATAGTTTTAAACCGTGCAAAAATATCCCTGTATTAGTAGGCACCACCCATAAGAAACCCGCAGAACCTATGCGCAGTAACAAGAGTAGGCACCGTCCTTTACAGGAAAAAATCTTTGGAAATCAGACAGTCTGAGATAGACAGATTTGTGAGATCCTTGGGAGCAAGGGTCAATATAATAAGTGATTGTTTGTTAGAAATTAAACAAAAAAGACAAGATAAACAAACCAATGGTTCATTAATTAAAACTAAAACCGTTTCGGATCGCGCGTCCTGATTAGTCTAGAATGTGGTCGCGTAACACGGTTGAGAACACAAGATGGTCGTGTCACAAAAATCCGAGAATCAAGTTTACACGGACATTGTTCGAAGTTTGAAGCAGAATTTTCGAGCCTAAATCTAAGCGCCTTCCACGGCGCACGGTGAACAAACTGCTACTGCAAATCGCAGCTCGCAGAGGATCATTGCCAAGAGAAATATAACCGCCACGTGAAGCAGAGTGTTCGTGGCTTTTACACGCCGGCTTCAGTCGGCGACGTTTGTTTGGATGTCAGAGATCTAGTCGAGAAAACGGTCGGTTGTGATCAAGAAGCCGAGAAGGTCAGTAATATGACTAGAAGCTAGAACATGAAAGTTCTTAAATATTTACAATATAGAAAGGTGAAATATCGGGCAATAGATTTCACAGCTTACATTTGAGTTGCTTCATGACATTTGACCATTTTGTTTTTCTTTGGAGTGTTATTTTGCGAAATCAAAAGGAGATTTTTTTTCTGCTTGGGTAGGTTTTTGAAAGTTTCTTTTCGCCAAATCAATTTTTTCGCTGCTTACAAAGCTGACAGGAAACACCATATTTTGAGGTACGATTAAATCTTTTTGCACCATTTTCATATCGTCACACAACGACTTACCAGTTGATTCTCCTTCCCCTAACCCACAGGGTTAAGGGAAGGAGACGGCTGACATTTCAGACTACAGTAGATTTGACGATGTGTATTGAAAAAAAATAAATAAATAAATAAATCAATAAAAATAAAAATAAAAACACAAAACAAACAAAGCATTAGCCGATTTTACTGCTTCGAGAAAACCAACCTTTTCCCGGGTTAAAAAGAAATCGTACAGGGGACTGTCCGCTTGGACATCTAAGGGATCATGATTTGAAAATGTCGGTAAAAGATTTGAATCCCCCTGATTTGATTGAGTTCTGACCCGAATTTAAATCAAACTGCGGGAATGTTGTTGGTGTGTCCGGACGTTGGTGTAGAGCTATTAGGTGCGCACGCGTATTCTGATGCTAGTGAGTTTCCTTTATGTCAATTAATAATAAGAGAAAAAATGACGAGGCACTGGAGGGAAACACAATCTATTGTATGATAGAACTCCAACTAGGTTGTAATTGCTCATGATAATGTTCCAAAAGAATTTTCACGGGATTTTCTTGTGTTTGATATTTCAGTTTAAAAATCTCAGTTTTACTGACGATCCCTGTGAACAGGAGAGAAAAAAGGAGGAAGAGAAAGCAAACACTAATGAAAAGGTGGGAAATTTATTAACTTTTAATGTCAAGTCGATGGAAAGTGCTAGCTAAG